>NC_072740.1:11042101-11206434 GCF_026930045.1 Uloborus diversus | reverse complement strand
GCATTGTTGACTCTAAGTAATATTCTGAAGATGCCTTGGTTTCTTCGTTTTTCATAAAACCAAGAGATTTTTTTGAGCCGCTCTGTTGGGGCGAGACAATACAATCAACTTCACTGTGATGTTTCCTCCAAAGCTCTTTTTGTTCAGAATTGTTTTGAAAATTTTTGTTAAAAAGAAACATTGTCTGCCTTGTACGTTAATTTTACTGCAATGTACGGTCCGCAATTGGTTAGTCACAAAAAATCAATTTTCAAATTTCTACCATTGCGCCTCCTCCCCCCCCCTAAATGTGATAATGACACCTAAATGTGATAAGAAAACAGGACTTTTAAGTTTTAGCTTAATCCAATAGTATTAATATGTGCTTCAAAGAGGCATAGGTTATGAAAAATGCTGAGATTACGTTTTAACAAAAAAACGGTAGTTTTTTTCTTTTCAAAGCCAAAGTTATTCATCTTAAACATTTTGTTCTGGTCTCATTTTATAGGAAATTTTATTCTTTTGAAGCTTTATCTCCTCCATTTTTATTACAAAATGTTCAGAGTGGAGTTTGGCATTTTTCAGGTCAGGTCGTAGAGAATATCATCAGTAAGGAATTTTCATGAAAAGACCTCAAAACATTATACTATTCAGTTGCTCGTATATTTATTCTCTCTTTGTTTTATTTTGAACATTAAAAAGGCTTGATTGGGGGCATTTTAAAAATTTCATGCAACAAACTGCTGATGTAAAATGAAGTAACTAAGGGGTTCAGAGGGGAAAGCAAATACTTAAAATTACAGAAAAGTTCTAATGCATTCTATTACTTACACTGTAAAAATATACATCATTACCTTATTACTCTTTACATACAAATTAAAGTGGTAGGCTTGGATATTGTAGCTTTTGATGAATTTCGGAAAATGTGCCTGCATTCAAACATAGCTTCAAATAGAAACTGCTGTTGCTCTTTGTCTTTTGTCAAAGAGGAATTGTAATCTCAAACTAGTTTTATAACTCCTTCAGCTGTGTCATTGACAACCCTTAAACTGTTAACTATCTTTTTTGCTTTAGTATAGTATTGGTTTTCACACCATTCATCTGGATCAGTATTCAAAAACTATTAATTTTGAATCTCTTAAAAAATTTAAAGTTTGAGGAGAAAGAAAATTATCTACTTATTTTTCCAATGAAGTATTAACTTCTTTCAGATTAAGCTGTGCTTTTGTGTCCCTATCATCACAATCATCTCCTACTTTGGATCCAAATTTTGCAGCCTTGTTTGTTCATATACTCTTTTCTAAAATATCACAAAATTCAACCTTTTCTGACTTCAGGTCCCACAGATGGTTAATTATTTTAGATTACCGTGTCTGCAACATCTTCATCAATATTCTTGTTTTAAACCAATGATCTTACTCAGTGTAGATCTTAGTTGGTGCCAAAGCTAGATAACAGGCATTAAACCATACTTTTACTTAAATATAAAAAAATATCTTCAATGCCTCTTGTTCCTATACTGGTTATCCCAATCAATGTAATCCCAGAAGTCCTCGACCCTTTGCTGTATGCTTCCCTTCTCTTTTTTTGGGGGGGGGAGGGGGGAGAAGAGGGAAAATTTCAACTTGCTATCTAGGAAAGTGGGGTGTCATTTCTAGCGTTTTTTTTTTTTACTCTGAGGTGAAAAAGTTAAGAATTAAATCTGTAAAATACATATTTTAGCAGTTGAAAATGAATTTATACATAAAAATTGCCAAAATACTTAGCTGTTCAAAATTTTTTTCCAGCTTCATTGAACTTCAGAGCAATTTATTTTTCTCCAGTGGCATTTAAGAAAAGATAGCCACTGAACTATCTACTTACCCACCTTTTAAAGTTATGGGTTTTCTTTGATTAGTATTATGTCTCAAAAGAGGGCCAAGAGAGGTCCAAATAAAAGTTGTATGTGAAGATCTGAAGAATGAAACATCTGCGTTAGTGTGTATGTGTAATATTTCAGAGAGTGTAAAAAGGGGGATCTCGATTGCTTATCCTTGAGAAATATGGACCGAGAGGAGGTTAGGAATTTATCTCAATAGTTCCGTTTCTGCAATCCTTTTCCATGAGTAAAAATTATAATGCCAATTTCAACTTTAGTTACAAGAGATCCAAAAATAAAAAATTGCTAGGATATCATTATATATTATTTCACTGTCAAGAGAAATTGTGTTTCAACTTGTGCTAATGATTAAATGCAAATAATCATTCATTTCTTAGGTATTTGACAGCACAAGAAAACCTACTTATAAAAGCTTGTCTAGATGGCATGCTGAGCTTAGAGAATACCGGCCTGAAATACCTTGTCTTTGTGCTGCAAATAAAATTGATGGTGTGTATATTTTTCTTAACTGCTATGAATCATGCTTTTTCCTAAGTATTTTTTCTATGATCTGTGAAAAATGATTGCTATTCACTTTTAAAAATTTTGTTCTAGATTTTTTTTTGCTGTAGTTCTCAAAGTTAAATTGAAGAGAAATTTTCGGTAGGTTTGTCTCATACTTGCCAACTTTTACGGAAAATGCAAAAAATTGCTGCACTTTAGTTGTTTTTATATGTTACCATAACCCATGGGCAGCTACAGTGGTGACACTTTGACCTGCTTTCAGTCGTCCAACTGCTCGTCCACGATTGTAGGTTATCAAATGATGTCTTGCTGTCATTTTACTCTTAAATATTTCAAGAACCAAACAGAATTTCAAAGAAAAAACTTTTTCAGCATACAGCACTATTTTTGTTAAACACCAAACAGCGTGAATTTGCGTACAAATCTTGAATTTGTATGTATTGTTTCTTATGCAGATAGTGAGCCTTGACTACCATGCCATCTGATCTGGAATTTATTTGCACTGGCTAGCTGTCTAAGGCACAAATTTGCATAAATCATTTGTTCCTTAGCAATTGTCAAGCAGTGTAGTTATAAATTTTAAAAAATAATAATGCACATAAAACACACAATACAAAGGAAACACACACATCCAGACACAAAAGAATTTATCCAAAAATAAAGACGCAGGAGACCAAATTACTTGAAGATGAAGGACTTCTGGACATTAGAGGGGGCGTATCGCGCATTGTTAACTACCTTTGACCTACCTGAATTCAGAAAGAGTATTTTCAACTGCTGGAAATTTGTGCAATAAAATGAGCTCCAGGATTAGAGACAATTCAATAGCAGCTTTATTTTTTTTTACTATTATTGATTTTTTAGTAGGTTTTCGTGAATAATGCGATTTTTGTACAAAATTATGAAATGGGGCAATGAAACATGTTTTCAAGCATTTTTTGAGAAATTTGAAGTGCTGGTATTCTGGTATCACGTTTTAAAAACACCCAATACTGGTATTGAATTTTTGATCCGGTATTGCAATCCCTATTTATCAGCTTAGAGTCAACAAAAGTTCTGAAATGGATTTAAATGGGCTGAAGAAGGCAAAAAAAAATGATAATAAAGCAATCTGAACTAATGAATATATTCAGCTTACTTTTTAAAATAGGATAAGTATTTTAAATATTCAATATTTTTTAAAGATTTCTGAATATTTTTTATCTGTTCTGAATATGTTTATTCTATAATGTTTTGTTTTATGCTTTGCTAAATGCTAAGGTTTCCATCGTCATTTACATTTTTAGTGTAAAATAATATGTTGAACAATTACTTTTCTTCACTATAACATATTTATTATGTTGTCTGAGAAAACTACAAATTTTTATTTTGTTCTGAACAACTAATTTTGGAGTAGAAGCAATATTGAAAGAGTTTGAAAATCTGTTACACACTCAGAAAGATAGATCTATGTAGTTTTGCCAGTTGGATTAAAGATTGTATAGTGCAGTATTGCTAAATTTAGAGCCACACATTCTAAAAATGCAAAATTGATTTATAAAAATAAAATCAACTGATTTTAATCAATGATTTTGTTAAAAAAAATCACTTGATTAAAATCAATTGATTTAAATTGATGTTTTTTTTTAAATCACTTTATTAAAATCAATTGATTTAAATCAGTGATTTTTTTTAAAAATTACTTGATTTAAATCATGATTTTAATCACAATTTAAATCAAGCTGATTCAAATCAACGAACCCTGGTTGGCGGCACCAATTTAATTGTGCCCCTCTGGATTAGAGGGAGAGAGGAACACAAACTTGGGGGTACCCGGACATGCAGCCCATACATGTGTAGCCTTTGGTGCACAGCAATGGCAGATATCGTCTTACTAATGCCCACTGCAATGAGAATGAGATGTTCCACTTGTGAAGGTCGCTCTTTAGTTCTGCTTGGCTATAACAGCAATATATGGATATTCAACGGGGTTCAAAACCCTTGGGCGACCAGTCACATGCCTTCAACAACCGTTTGGCTCGTTAGAAATCATTTCCATAATCGTGAAATGAGGCAGTGATGTACACCAAAGAAAAGAACAACATCTGTTACTGATTATCCTGCTACAATGTGTTCGACAGTACTCCGTTGCTCAGAATCTTCCATTCCTCTTTTGGAAGCCATACAAACACGTCTGTCTTGAAAACAAATCGTACGAAAGTTCTTAACACCATTTATCAGCACTTACAAGCAACTCCTGTAACCCTTCACAATGCTGCCTTCTTTTATGACTGCCGTTTTTGCATATTTCTTGACACGAAACCATGATTGGCTGTTATCTAACTTATTTGCATACTTCTATCTACCTCTGCAGCGAATTGCAGCCTCTCCAAATAAAAATGACTTTTGGAAATGTAATTTTTCTTCTCCGTGCTTAACTTTTGGCAGTGAGTGTACTTAAGAGCACAAGAATCTGAAAAACTGTCACGCCTATCATTATGGGGTGATTCATGCTATCTCAGATTTTCTCCAAAAAATTAACAACTGTTACTTATCTTATTAGAAGACCAAATCCAGAATTTCTCGCCCTAAAGCTGAGTTGTTCAGTTTCTATGGACCCCTAAAGGTTTAATTGCGGTATCAAAAATTAAGCAGATTTTTGAGACACGGAAATGGCCATGAGCTACAACTCTTTCCGAAAACAGTTTGAATTCGGTTTTTTAAATGTTTTAAGTATAGAAGGGCCTAACTTTTTGTAATAAAGGATAAATTTGCGACAACTAGTTGCCCCAAGGTCAATGAAGGTCACCAAAAAGTGGCATTTTCAACTTTTTTAGCATTTTTGAGGTCCAAAAACAGCTAACACTTTCAGTTGCCATGGCAAAAGTAGTGTCCTTTGAAAGGGAAGTAAGTATACTTTAAAAAAATGTATAAATTATTCAGACTAGTTCAATGTGCTTTCAGTTACATTAGGTCAAAATATGGAAAATACTATATTTTACTGATATTCAAACTGTCATAACTTCTTGCGCTAACAACATGTTGAAATAATTCTTTTGCTATAAGGGTCTTACCATATCCGTAAAATCCATTGTTTCAAAATGCTTTAATATTTTTTAATATTTTTTTAAAACTTACCTGTTCCTATAGTCTGAGTTTTTTTCTTCTTGATACTACTTTCCTCTCTAACTGTTATTTTAATCATAAGGGAGACTGGGGATACTTGATCCCTGGGGATACATGATCCCACAGCTAAAAATGTACCAAAATCATTAAGTAGGGATTTGAGACCTGAGAATTATGGTGAAGTTATACTTGTACATAAAATCTGGCAGCACTTTGTTTTTTCCGCCATTTTGTTTTAGCTTAAGAAATGACTGTCTGAATGTGTCAAGGGAAACCTTTTTTTTTTGGAAAGCATTCTGAAGTTTACATTATCCGTTGTATGCAACTTAAAAAAAAAAAAAACTGAAGTGTAATGTTAAAGTATAGACAGTCTTTAATAACTGAGACATATTTTTAGTTAATTATCACTGATTGTTAATAATAAAACAATTAAGTTTGAAAAAATCGCACATTAGGGATACTTGATCCCTTCGTTTAGAGGGATACATGTTCCCAGGGATGAAGTATCCATATAACACAATGAAAACAATAACTGTTGTTTACTTAGTTGACATTAACATTAAACATTCAAAACCATACTAACATAAAATTTATCATAGTATGAGTGATAGATTTATATAATCACTGCAGTAAATATGCTAAACAATAAAAATATCAGTTCGCACTTGTAACCCACATAACACCTCAAACATCTAAACATAAACTCTCCTGATGAGTTATGTTTTGATCAGCCAAATGAGCTTGAACAAGTTGAAATAGATGTCAAATCTTTGTTTGAATGAAAAAAAATGATTTTGCTATCATTAGATTTACATCAAAAAAGTTAGTTGCCCATTATGTAGACCCATTAGCAGATAGAATTAGTGATGTGCCGGATTGTTAAAAAAGTAGATCCGCAGATACAGATCCGGATCATTAGTGTCAAGATCCGCAGATACGGATACGGATCTCAAAATTTTTTTTTACACAATTCAACTATCCAAGTGTAAAATTTGTTACGGAAGGTATTCCCGTCAGAATAATGGCAGTTTCTTCAAAAAATGTGTCAAAAATATAATCAAGACTATGATTTACTCTTTAAAGAAATCTCCGTTAAAATTGAAGGAGAGTTGGAAGGAATGGGTCAGCGCTGCATTAATGCTTTGATGGAATGTGAAAAATTATTTCTAGCTTGCTTAGTAGATGTAGGATACAGGAACAAGAGTGTAAAGGTGCTACTGGACAGGCTAGAAATAATTTTTCGCATTTTATTTCAGCATAAATGCAGCGCTAACCCATTCCCCTGAACTTACTCCGACCGACGAAATACAGAGCCGGGAACACCTTTACAAACAGTAAATACAATAGAGAATTTAGTCTCACTTTTTTGGAAGGATGCCGAGAAAAACAAAAATGAAGAATGACAGAAACTCCAAATCAATAACAAAAACTAATATTAAATTAAAAATTAAAAAACCGAAACATGTCCCAGAGAGCCGACCTCATATTAAGATGAATTTCGCGGGTCAGATTACACATTTGTTAACAAATATGAACTGACAGCAGGTAAAAATTTTAAATCATTGAGCTTTTTCTCCTTATCTTCCGACTATGAAATCGCAACCAATCCCGCGTATAAAGGCTTAGAATTGCATTTAAAATTTACTTAACAAGATTATAGCTCCTACTGTATATCAGTTGGAAGTTTCAAATAAATATCAAACGCAGAAAAATTCGTTCTTTCAATTAGGGCCAACATTTTTAACGTACGGGTAAATTTTTACTACCCTAAGTATGAAAAACGTTATGTCGGTTTTTAATATCTCTGGTAATTAAAGTTCTACAAAAACGAGGCCAAGCTAAGAACTCTTTCGATCAAGTCACCTTTTAAACGAAAAATGAACTATCAAAATCGGTTTATCTGTTTAGGAACTACGATGCCACAAAAAGACACACTGATACACACATTTAAAACTTATTTCTCCTTCCTTTTTGCAACGGGGAGGGGGGGGGGATAAAAATTGGCTTCTGAAATGATACCTTAAAATTTAAATAGGGAATAAAACCTAATTTAAACGGAATTTAAGAGTCGTTTATTCAAATATTTAAAAAATTTTAGAATAGAAATGATCCATTTAAGATCCGTCAAAAAAGATACGGAAACGGATATCCGGAACATCACTAGATAGAATGCTAAGTTGGATTTCTAGAGTTTGAAATAAGTTTTCTCTAATGCGAAAAGGTAACATGCTTAATCAATCTATTTTTCCTGAAATATTCACAAAAGTGTAGTAAATGAGAATGAATGTGTTAAGTTGCACACATCCCAGATGGGTTGAGCTGAACTTTAAGAACTACAACAAACGAATTGTTCGCATTTGACTTTTCAGGTTTTGAAAATATATGCTAGGCTTTCTATTCTTTTCTATAAGTATGCTGATACTTACATTTTTCATCCTTTTTTTTTTTTTAATCAATTCAATTGATTAACTCTTTATTTTACTATTGCGAGACAAGAAGCAAATAAGTTGATTTTTGCGGTTTTCATCCTTTTTCTTTTTTTATTTGTTGTAATTTGAGTTTCATTGTGCTATTTTTAAAAAAATGTTAGTTTTATTTATGAAATATATTGTTCACAACTGTATTAGAGAATAAGTTACTGATCAAAAGCATCATGAGCTCATTTAAAACAATGTTATTTTGTTTTCACTTTATTATAATCTAATTAAAAAAATTAGAACTAGTGTTATTTTTTAGAAACATTATGTAGAAAACTAAATTTCATAAATAAAGCTGATCTAATGAAAAGTTTATGTATTTTCTTAGTAAGATCAAGTATCCCCCATGAAGGAATCATGTATCCCTTGATGTGGGGATACTTGATCCCTTTATAAAGTTATTGAAAAAAATTATTTTACCAAAACTATTTGTTTAATTTCAACTAAAAAAAATACTGTCTGATAAAGGAAACCATTATCTTTCTTCACATACTTCTTTTGAAAAAAACTGATAATTTGCAGCCGAGAAAAAAATTGAAAACTAAAGTGGGGATCAAGTATTCCCAGTCTTCCCTATATTTGAAGAGTTTTTTTTTTTTTTTGAGGGGGGTGTTTTTCGTAAAAAAAATGTACGTAAGACTACGTTCTTGAGCATGACCCCCCCCCCTAAAATGAAATCCTGTATCTGCCCCTGATCATGTATCCCTTGATGTGGGGATACATGATCCCCTTATGAAATGATTGAAAAAAAATATTTTACCAAAACTATCTGTTTAATTTCAACTAAAAAAATACTGTCAGATAGAGGAAAAAATTACCTTTGTTCACATACTTTTTTTTAAAAAAACTGATAATTTGCAGCAGAGAAAAAATTGAAAACTAAAGTGGGAATCAAGTATTCCCAGTCTCTCCCCTATAGTTTGCAATGTAAACTGACATTTCAATGTTCTGTGACACATGTACAATATTTTTGAAATTTTTTTAGTTTTATGAATGACATTAATAACATTTAGCTGAGTCTGGGGACAGTTGATCCCGTTTTTTGTTAGAGCTTATAACGTTTGTTGAACTCAATGGAACATCTAATGTTGCGTATTTAAAAGAGTCATTTCTCCATCAAAATGTTGTGTCATTTAAAAAATTTATATAATAGAATAAAATATTTTGAAGTAAAACCAAAAACTGTTAAAAGATTCAAGTCTTCTTTGTACAAGGGGACTTGTTCCCAGTCTGAAGGATACATGATACGGGGGGGGGGGGGGGAGAACACTACTTATAAGTGTTTTAAATGCAGGTCAAAACATTTATTATTGCAACATGATTATTATTATTCGCATTAAAAGAAAAAGATGTTCATATCAAATTAAAAAGTGAAACAAAACAAAATAAAAAGCTAATATTTAACAAACTAAACTCTGTAATAAAAATAACTTGCATTGCTAAACTAATGCTAATTCATCAATCTTGATCAAGTATATAGCGACAATTGGAAAATAAAAACCAACTACTAAATCGACAACAAGCTTATCGGATACTTTAATTTTTCAAAATCATTCTTGAAATTAAAAAATTATTGTTTTTTTTTTTTTTTTTTGCTGCTTTCATTCAAACCACTAATTTCAGCAGATTGTTTACGTTAGTTTTTATAGTTTAAGTTAAAACAGTAATTTTGCTCGTCACTAATAGTATGTATGCTAAAGTTAAAATGTGTTTTTAATATTTATTTTGCAATTTTCACTTTCTTCATCAAGGTTGATGAAAAGGTATTAATTTCTTTAGCAGTTATTTCCCATTGCAGTGCAGGTTTTGCTTGTTAAATATTATAATTTTATTATCTACAGTACACTCCAACTATCCGCTGTATAAGGTGGCACAGTAACCGCAGATAATCCGAAAATAGGTAAAAACAATGTTAATGTATGCAGAAGCTTGAAAATATCGATAACACTGGCTTACATTGAACAACTGAAAACAAGAGTTTGTAAAAAAAAATGCATATAAAAGCTAGAAGACGATCCTTCATTACTGCAAACAAATTACACATATAAGCGAGCAAATCATGCAACCAGATTTCCTGCAACAGATCTAACTGCAGGTTACCCAAAAACGCACAGGGGAGGGGAGGAGAATTTTTTCAAGCCTGGTTCAGACGCTCATTTGCGCCTGAAAGTAGGGTAGATCTAAAAATCAGTAAGTAGTGTAGATCTGAAGCAGTAAGTAATGCAGATTTAAAAACCAGGTTCCAACTAGTCGGATTTTGTCGACCCTTTAAGGTTTAATGTCATTGGAAAGGGGGGGGGTTAAGAAAACAATAGTAATGTAAAAAAAAATGATTTTGCACTTGAAAATGTGTTTATTTATTTCAGTTAATCATCACTGAAAAGGAAAAATAAAATCTGGAAGTGTGAAAGGTCGTAGGTAATCCGCTCCGCGGATAAACCGACTACGGATAATGAAGAGTTTATTGCATTGTTTTTGTTTTGTTTTAGATTTTAATTTCACAAGATAAATTTTGTATTATTCTTAATGAGTAAGTAATAACCATGTCCCAACAATGTATTTTTGACCTGCATTTAAAACACTTATAAATACTCTATTTCCCCCAGGATCATGTCTAATCCAGACTGGGATCAAGTCCCCTTGTACAAAGAAGACTTTATTCTTTTACCAACTTTTGGTTTTTCTTCCAAATATTTTATTCATATGCAATGTAATAATATCATTTTACATTGCAAACTATATGATTAAAATAACTGTTAATGAGTCGAATAGTATCAAGAAGCAAAAACTCATACTATAGGAACATTTTAAAAATTAATAAAATTTAAAGTACAGTAAAATCCTGTTAATGCGGACACTAACGGGACGAAATTTTTTGTCCGCAATAGAGAGGTGTCCACAGGACAGGAGTTTAATAATGTTATTTGTGTTGGAACTGGCGAATTAAAAATTGCCTGCATAAGAGGAGTGTCCGCCTTTGAGGGGTGTCCGTTAGGAGGGATTTTACTGTATTTCGCATGAATAGATTTTACTGCTATGGTAAGACTCATATTAGAGTAAAATAATGGCAATAGAATTATGTCAATATGTTGTTCGCGCAAGAAGTTATGACAGTTTGAATATCAGTTTAATGTGACATTTTCCATATTTTGACCTAATGTAACTGAAAGCACATTGAACTTGCCTGAATATTTTATACATTTTTTTAAAAAGTGTACTTACTTGCCTTTCAAACTATAGTACTTTTGACGTGGCAACTGAAAAGTGAAAGCTGTTTTTTGACCTCAAAAATGCTAAAAAAAGTCAAAAATGCCACTTTTTTGTGACCTTCATTGACCTTGAGACAACTAGTTTTTGCGAATTTATCGTTTATTACATAAAATTAGACCCTTCTTTATTTAAAACATGAAAAACATTGGAATCAAACTGTTTTCGGAAAGAGTTGTGGCTTATAGCAGTTTCCATGTCTCAAAAATCTGCTAAATTTTTTATTCTGTTCATAAACCTTTAGGGACCTGTAGAAACTGAACAACTCAACTTTAAAATGGAAAATTCTGGATTTGGTCATCAGATAACTACCGTATTTTCCTGCATATTATCCACGGGTGGCCTATAATCTGCAGGTCCTAAAATCGACCTGAAGAAAAAAAAGCTTCGTATAATCCGCGGCAGTGTATAATCCGCGGATAATACGATGTAAAAAGATAAAGTTTGAATTTAACATACCATTTGAGCAGCTAAACTAAAAACGTGGAAAAGAAATTACTTTGAAAGCATAATCAAAATTAATCTGGAATATAATCTAAAATATAATGATTTCTTTTTGAAATCTTGATTATGGTACGCTAATTACTTAAAAAACAAAGAGTCAAGACAAAGGAGCAAACGATCTAATCTTGTGCAAATGGCTACCTATTTCACTGTAATGTTTCTTATTTTACATGACCTAAATCCCAAAGAGGAACATTCAAGCAACGTAAAATAACCAACATACAGGCAGGCAGCGAAGAAGAACATGCATGCTTCGTAAAATAAACAACATTCAGTTGGCGTACGGTCTCGAACGATGAATCCTACTGTAAAAATATCGAGGTTCAATACGTTGGTGTTAAGCGAAAACAAAAAAAATCACAGATAATCCACTGCAGCGTATAATCTGCACCTCATGAACTTTGCCTTTTTTAGCAGATAATCTGCGGATTATACGCAGGAAAATACGGTAACAGTTGGTGTTTTTTTTTAGAGAAATTCTGAAATGGCATGAAGCACAGGTGTCACACCCTATCAGATTATTGCTCTTAAATATTTTGGACAATTCGCAGCTATTTTAATGCATACCTCCGAAGATTAGCTTATTTTATTCTTTATTTTAATAATTAATGTAACATCTTTATTTTTTTGGAAGCATGCAAAGGTCAACAATGAATATGCACCTAGCCCAAATTAGTTTCTAATGTTTGAGAGTTCAATCCTTTTATATGTTGGACTTATTTTAGTATTTTGACAGTTGGAAGTTATTTTAACGTGTGTTACCTTAAATTATAATATTTTGTATCCTAATAATTAATAAATATTTTTTTAAATATATATTTCATGAATTTACAGTTTGCTGTTTTAGCTTATTTGTATTTTTAAAAAGCGATTGTTTCTGACTGAAGAATAGTATAATTTTCTATTAATAACTTTAAAAATGATTAATATCTTATTTTTCTGCAGTTTTGTGTAGCAATTTTATTATCTTTTTACTACATAAGACATTTTTTTAACATATGAGAGCTGTAAGTCTCCCTTTCCCTTCATGGTCATACAAGGTTTAGGGTGGTGCCAAATAAACCATGCTAGCTCAAAGACTACACATAAACCTTTCGAAACTACACATTTTTTTTTTTTTTTCATTTTTTCTACTCATTGCTCTCCAAATTAGGTTGGCATCCCTGTACTATTTTGTTGCTTTGATATTTGAAAAGTATTGTATATTTAATCTATATTAACTCATACAACAGTTTGATAGATTCATTGTTTTTAGTTGTGCTTTCGGTTTTTTAATTTTTGCAATGTTTTGTGTAACTTTCATAGTTTAAATATAAATTTATTTTTTATATGTTTTGCAGCTAATCCAACTGTTGTTAAAAAATCGTTTAACCTGCCACAAAAATTGAAAATGCCCATGTATTTTGTATCTGCATCGGATGGAACAAATGTTGTAAAGGTGAGTTATGTATATCTGAAGATCATAGCGGAAATTTTAAAAGTTTTACATGCTATGCAAAAACTTCCAAAAATTTCATCTTTTTGACTTCATCTCAGAAAGTTAAGAAAACTTCCGTGATTAGGCCCTTGAATCCCTGCTCCCTGAACATCACCAAAAATCTTCTAAAACTGCTTTTAGAGCTACAATTAAAAATTTCCTTGGCAAATTCCCGAACCGCCCTTTTATTAACATAATTGGTGGTTCCGGCATGACTTTGCCCATAGTAGAATACTAAAAGATCATTTGGTTCCCCTGTATATTTAGTTAACGTCTACTATGCATTAAGTATTTTTTTTATAGCTCTCTTTCATAATTTTTGCAGATTTGAAAACTTAGCATGTAGCTTAACAAAAACCAACAAAAGCGTTAGAAATATTTTAAAAGAGGAAGGAAGTTTCCTTTCCTTGCTTAAAATTCAAAATAAGACATTTTTTCAAATGTAAACACTATCAATAAAAGATTGTAATTCAATATTTTATAATTTACTGAAGATAATTCCATAAAACTAAGAAAATAAAAGCAGACGCCTTACCTTAATAGTTAAAATATTTCAATTTAAATCCTTTTCAATAAAAGAAACTGATTGATCGTCAAAATAAGCATGTTTTTAAAAATGCTAAAAACTTCCTAAAGCTCTCCTAATGCTCATTGAAACTTCAAACAAACTTCATCTTAAGCGGAAAATTCCAAGCTTACAAATGCCCTAAAACTTAAAACTGAATGAAATATTTCTCCCCCATAATATCAAATTTATGTGAAAAATGTGCTTAAAATTTGAATAGAAAAAGAACAAAATCGAATTTTCGAAAAATCGCTTCAAGGTGCACAACCCAATGCTACAAACTAATTTTATATTATCTTTCTTGAAAATCGGGCAAACGGTCTAGATGCTATGCGCATCACAGATATCTGGATAGAGATCCAGACTTCCAGAATTTCAGCTTTATTATTTGTAGAGATTACAGATGTGGCACACCTAATACAATACCGCCACAAGTCAAAATTTTTGATTTTGAGTTTTATACATGTACTGGAGCATTTTATTATTTCTATTAAAATGCAAGATAGCCACAAACAAAAAAAAAATTAACCTTTCATTTTTAGGAAATCGATTTCCTAATTTTCGAAAATTTTCATGTCAGAGTCCTTGATACCTGCTATTCTCCCTAATATCACTAAGGTAACTTAAAATCGCATTTTTAAAATTTTTATTTCAAAAATTTACGGAAGGACAGCAATGGCTTACCTGCCCCTTTGGCCTCGTACCAAACATAATCTAAAATCATAGTTCTTGGACTTTGATTGCAAACAATTTTCCCCAGGGAACTGCTTTTTCAATTTGAAATGTGTTTTTAAGTTGCTTATCATTCTAATATAGAGAAAGATTCTAAGTTCCAGCACTTTTCAGAATATTATGTTACTTTCTATTCTGCAATTATTAGAATTCAGCCTACTTTGGTTTTTACATTTACTATGTATCATTAGTAGAAAAGATACAATGTCTTGTTCTTAATGTATGATCATGAATGACTGATAATTTCTTTTTTAATGGAAATATGTTTTAAAATAATGTGAAAATTTTATTGTTCAAGGTCAGATATCAAATGTGCTCTTTCAACTTTTATGAACACTTATGTTTTACGACACATTTAAGTAAGAAGAAATCAGTTGTTCAATAGAAACAGAATACTGAAACATATATTTTTCTTTTTGAAAGTTGTTTGTCTCTATTTATTTGTGTGGACTTTTTAGTTGTTCTTAAACTTTACCTGAAATCCTAACTTCATTAAATTTGACCATTTTAACTTCATTTTTCTATTACATGCATTGCTATGATGCAGGTTTTCTTATCTATCATCCTTTACCTTTTCAGCTGTTTAATGATGCCATTAAAAATGCTGTTTTATACAAGAAAAATCCAACTGACTTTTTTGATAAAGTGATGCAAGAGCTTGAGGTAATTTTTAAACATTTTTTTTTTGTTTTTTTATAATAAAAAAAAAGTCATTGAAACAGTTTTATTTTTTTTACTTTTCAAAAACTAACTTTTTGTCTAAAACTCTTATTCCTGCTTTGTATGGTTTTAAAAGGCCTTGAAACTGTCTGAAACAAAAAAGTTTTATTTTCAAGTACCACAGCAGTCTGCACAGTTGTTTACTCACTTTACAGCTTCAAATATTGTCACTCTTGAATCACATTCACATATGACCAGAAACAATATTAGATGCCAAACTTTTGTGAACATTAAAGTCTCAAAAATTATAGCTTGTATGAAGCAAACAAGCATTGAGAAAAGGTTTCCTCATATGATTCCTGATAGCACCATCACAGCAGAATTTTAAAATTGATTTTGAAATAAGTTTTGAGCTGTCTAAATTACTGATTTTACTACATTAGTCTTTAATTTTTACGTATTACACTTTTGTTGGAATTTTTGATCAGTGATCGTCAATCTGATCCTTACTGCCCATGTTATTAAAGTTTAATTTTGAAGCTTTTATAGTTTGGCATAAAAGATTGTCTACTGCTGAAACTTTAATATGAACAGGAACCAAATCAACATTCATTGTTTTATTATTGTAAAAAAGTTCACTCTTTCAAATTGCCCTAACTCAAATAGTTCTTGAGAAAACTTACTTTGTCCTAAAATAGTTCTTCAAGACTCCTTGAAAAATGTGTTGAATTTTGTGCATATTTCTAACACTTGAATCATTTTTCTCTAAATTAAGTCAGCACATTGAATGTTACTGCTCCTCAGCTGGAGTAAGACCTAGAAGCAAATACAAAACTGTGTAAGGCAACCACAGACTACAGTTTCACTCTTAATAGTGACTATCAATCGTGAATAGCTATAGCGAAGTAGGAGGTAGTAAACCTTTTATTGAAGTTGAGATAGTCTTCTTGCTAATAGCTAAAATTAATTTAAAAGAGCTAAGGGGTTCTGCCTTCTGCTCGCTTCGCTGGCCAACCCCTTGATGTATGTTGCAACAGCTTAATGTTTTGTAACAACTTAAAACTCATAAGTTAGCAAAGAATGTTCAATAATATTTTAATTTATTTATCTGGAAATTAAAGTCATGCAAAGAAGAGGACCAGGTGAAATGAGGTTCTTGTAAAATTTAAGTTTTTTTTCCCCCTGTTCCACTCTCAACTCTCAGTGGTTCTCAAAGAGATCACGCTTCAGACAGACATCTAGATTTTAATAGTTAAAACTTAACTTTTTTGGTACGTTGTTGGAGTTTCAACTCCCAGTGGTTCTCCAGGAGATTAGGCTTCAGCCAGACAGGCAAATGCTCCCAGATTTTAATAGTATAGATTCCACGCCACAATTACACCCAACATATACATATATTGTGCAAATTAATGCATATATTGTGCATATGTATGAATGCATATGTGTTAAAATTATGTGTGTGTCATTTAAAGAGCAATCTTGCTGATCTTTCTCTCAATTGCTTGTATCCTTTACAATGTACAATTAAAGATAGTGTGGTTTTCTAAGGACAGTTTTTTTTTTTTTTTTCTGGCTACCAAATCACATAAAACTGTTTTAGAGCTGCATATGTATTTATCATATTATTAAATTTATCATATTATGAAAAATACAAATGCAGCTGTAAACTGTGATGCAGGACACAGTTGAGCACCTGGGCACGCTGGTGTCAAAGGTAATGTAATAGCCAATGATCTTGCTGAGAAAGGTTCTAATACTCCTTTTGTTGGTCCTAAACCTGCAATTTGAATTTCAAAGAATCTTATTACGATTCTTGTTTTTGATATTTATAGGCAGAGACAGTATCTTAACTGGCAAACTTGGATGAGCAGCGTCAGGCTAAGGAGATTAATAGGGGTTGTCCCAGTATTTAGGCAAAAAACCTCTTAAGTCTTTTTGAAATAGTATTAAGAAGCCTATTGTTCTTGTTACTGCTCATTGCACCCTTAAAGAAGAATCTTGCTATAATGGATGTCAGTAATGATTCAACTCATTGGGGTTGCCTCTTTCGTGAGGAAACTAATTCACATCCTTGATTGTGAAGTGTTTACTGCCTATAGGTTCAAACACCTTGGTTGGCATTTACTTAACGTAGAAGATTCGTGACATTCCTATTTGGTGTTTGCTGAATATTGCTTCAGCTACTGGTCTGTCTTAAGACATTTGTTTCGAGACTACTGCAATAAACCTCTGGTCGCAGTGCTTGATTTGGTTGAAACCCCCTTTCTTTCATTTTATTTAATTTCAGGGTCATGACTATACAAACATGCTTTGACCCTGATATATAAAGAAATGGTTTTATAGTCATCCAGAAAACTGATTGCCATGATCAACAACGCGCTATGAAGAAATCGAGCTACAGAACAATTCTGAAGGCCATAGCTCTGACTGATGAAACTGTTCATAATTTTGACATTCCATCTCTCAATTTTGAAGCAAACGACTGTACAGAATTGATTTATTGGCAAAATTGTATCCTTATAGACCCTCCACTGACCAAACATATACCCAATGTGGAACTTGAGAACATGGTTAAAAACATTTAAGTGTTTTTTTCAGAAATTTTAAAACCATCAGAAGAACTAGTTGATGGAAAACATTCTTATTCAAATTGCAAATTTTCTTTATCATTTCATTTTCAATTATTTATTTTTTTCCTGACGGGAAATTAAGTTTTTTTATTGAAAGTACTTTGATGTGTGTGTTTGTATGTATACAGGGTGTTCTGTTTTAAACTGCAAGACCTCTATTCTTGCAACCGTTAGTCCTAGATGCATACTTCCAATTGCAAAATTGTTCAAAATCAGATGCAGTGTTAAGATATTGAAAGTTTGAAGCAAAAATTAAAATGAGTCAAAAAATACAAAATTCAACTTTTTATATGGGCCCTAGGTCCCCTAACTTATATTCAGGGAAAGAATTTTCATTAAGAAGTAATTCCAACACAAAAATTTTGACATTAGTACAACCAATATTCACCTAGATATGAATCTTAGTGACTTGTGATTTACACCACTTTACATTGGCCTCCAATAACACTTTTTTGGGGGAAATATAGCAGTTAACAAGGGTTTAAAATTATATGTGTGCATAGAGTGTGATTTTTTTCAAATTGATTGAGGTTTTGTAGTGTGTTTTGTGTATCATGGCATAACATTTGCATTTATTTTTGAATAGCAATGAAATATATAAATATTTTGCATTTTAACTTCAACAACCTTTCATTCTTCTGAAAGGGAGATAAGTTCCAATCTTATCTTCCATATGGTCCCTTAAATTTTTAAACTCAAATAACTCCTTGAGTTTTGGATGCACAAGTGTCAAATTTTTTGTGTTAGTAATATTTTTCAATGGAGATTATTTCCCTAAATGTAAGTTAGGGGACATAGGGCCCAAATAAAAAGTTAAATTTTGTATTTTTTGACTCATTTTTATTTTTGCTTCAAACTTTCAATATCTTAACTCTGCATTTGGATTTGAACACTTTTGAAATTGAAAGCATGCATCTATGACTAACGATCGCGAAAATAGAGGTTTTGCAGGTTAAAATGGAACACTCTGTATATCTATGTGTGTATTCATCTTTTTCTTTTTTTTCCTCACTATTTAGGAAATATTATAATGGATACATTCCCTCATTTTTTCAACTGTTTCCTCCTGAGAGATATTTTTTTACATTGCTGTCTGTTTCACTACTTTTGCAAGGGATTTTCCTGTACTAAATTTGTTTTTCTCATTATCATTAAAACTTTTCATTAGTTCAACTGTACGGTTTATTTCTTTATAGTATGTCTTACTACTTGATATCTGCTGTGCTTTTTGCATGAATGTACTTTTCTCTGAAATTATTCTTTAATCTAAATTTTTCTGCTGCAGTGTAAAAAATTCTTAAGAAAACAGTTTTAAGTATCATTAGAAAAAAATGCAATAGTATTTAAAACAAGAACTTAGTACAGGTTTTCTAAGCCTCGGTTATTTTCTCTGATTCTCATTATTTTCCAGAAATACTTTTATTTCTGACTAAACTTACTGGGAAATATATGCTAAGCTGAAACTCTATATAATTTGTCTACTTTCCTACATACTTTTTCTGAAAATCTTCTACAAAAGCAAACATTTCACAGTAAAAAAGAAAGAAAAACCTGAACCTCTAACTTACGGAAGTTGAATGTCTGAAAAGCTACTATAACAGATTGGCAATTCATTCCATCTGGCAATTTCTGTACATGTCTTTCTGTGTGTGTGTGTGTGACCCCATCTCCTCTGGACTGGCAATGTCTTTGGTGTCAGTACTGGTGTTGTTTCATACGGAACATCCAGGGGTGATTCTGTCCTGTCTCGCCCCTCTAATCCTTAAGTCACAGGACATACAGTCCTGAGGATATCCTGACACACAGACAAAACAATCATCAAATGTCACCTGCTGCAGGTGGTATTAAGCCACTGCAGGCAAAGAAAGGGGGTTGGTGAGCAAAGCAAGCTGTGGCGAAGCCCCTAGTATATTATACTTGCTGCGTTGAAAATTTGTTTTTTTTATAAATGTATGAGAGAGTGGTGCATTATTAAGTGGGTGCTAGTTCTTTGCTTGACTGTATATACTTCAATAGCAAGAATTACTTTTAAGATTTGGTATCCATGTTTGGAATTTTTATTCTATTTGGTTGTTTTTTTGCAATTGTTCTTTTCAATAAAATGTATTTTGTGCATAGTTATTTCAATTTTATTTCTAATTCTTTATGTAATTTTTTAAGGCTCTGGATACTGGAAATGAAAGTTTTGATACAAGTATGGACTCATTTGATACTTTTGGTGATTCAACTGACAGTTCTAACATCGTAAAAATGGATTGCAAAATAAAATAAAACTTAATATTATGCCATTTAAAGGATTTGTGCCTTGCCATCACATTGTGTGATAGATAACTGTGATTTCCCGGCATATTCATGTTAACAATGTTTAATTGCATTTGTGACACATGGGTATATATTTATTGTGGCTAAACTTGCACAATCACTAAGTGGTTATTAATATTTTGTGTGAATTTTTTTTACTTCAGTAATGTATGAAAAAAGTTTGTAAGCTACTCACTCTAGTCAATGATTATTTATTTTTGAAGTGAGAAATACTTTCTCACTAAAGATGCAATAATTAATGTTATAAGTGGTGCTTTATATATTAAGCTTTTTAACTATATTACTAGTGTGATTGTTAACTTTAGTCCTATTGCTAAAATGCAATTTTTACCAATTTATTTACATTTGTTTTTTATATTTATAATATTCTGAAATATTTTATTTTATTTATTTTTTTTTTTTCATAAAAGTTACAGCATGTAAGAAGAATTTTGAGATGACTGCAGCTTTATATTGTTATTTCATAGTTTCTAAATGAATTACATTTGAGTTAAGTTTTGAAGCATTTTAAAACTGGAATGGGCAATTATCATGCTGGCCAGACTCAAAATTTTTTGTGCCCTGTTGGACATTTTAGTCTAAAAATATATGCCTGAATAAAGCATTTACTGCTTAAACATATGATTAAAGTGAATATTAAAAAGAAAATAGTAAAATATAGGCTTACATAGTGCTGATGCATCAATAAAAATTGATTTGACATTGTTAATTTATTTATCTAAGAATAAATGGGAAAACATTATGCACACGCAATATGTCAATTTACATCAATGGCAGCCGAATGTTGGTAAACATATGCATATATATTGCATTGGAGGAGCAAAAAGAAAATGTATGAAGTGAGAGCATTGTTTATGTCTAATGTAGTACACTCCTAAATATGACCGGCCTTTTTTTTCAATACTGTGTACTGCATTTTTTTTTTTTTTTTTTTTGAAAAGTATTTTTGAATAAATGTTTACATGCTGCGCCAAGCATGTAAGGTAAAAGAATACATGTCCAATTTTAACTTGAACATAACCCAGTGCATGACAGACAATGTAATTTTCAAGCTGTAAATTCATAGCATCTTTCAAATATTGCATTAAAAAATTTTAAAGTATGATAGTTTATTTCCCCACCCCTAAACATTATAGATTTTTAACTGCTTAAATGTTTGCCAGTGATTTGTAAATATTTTCATGTTAAGTGTTTTTGCATCACTAATGCAACTTGTTCATTGTAAGAAATGTATCTTTTTACTGGCACAATGAAAGAAAAAATAATTTTGTGTTCAAAAATATAAAAAAAATTATACTTTTCCAACTTTCTTTTGCAGCACATGTACATACTCCTTTGTTTTAAACATTTTGCAAGTTACATATATATTCATGGCTTGATTGACCGTCCAATAATTGCTGTAATATTTTATGATAATTGTACAAAACTCTTTAATGAATATCAAGTGTTGTGCGCACAGAAACATGTATGCTATAACTGATTGCCCTCTTGTTGATGGGAATGTTATATTATTTTAACTTGAATTTTCTCTAAATAATTCTCAAAGATCTTTCATTTTTCCACTTATTTGTCTAACTAAAGTGAAAGTGTTTCACTCTAATCACTCATGTAGTACGTTGGCTTTTCATTTATACATGATCTTCTATTTGGATGTAAAATTTAAATACAATGAGCTCAATCAGTATACATTTTAGTAAGATTCAGTTTTCTGAAATTCTGCACCTGAAATTTCTTTAACTATTGCTGCAAACAGAGAGTGTTCTGAAGAGTTTGTAAGAATTTTACTTTTCTTCACACGTTTTGTGTAGTTGTATTTTTCATCATTATCTACTTTGATGTCCATTAAAGCTATTGCCAAATACTACTAAAGCTAATTTAAAAATAAAAATTGAAAAAAAAAAGAAAAAGAAAACCTCTGCTTAGTTCAGACTCAATTTTGTATTGACACAACTTGTTAATTGATAAATATGCACAAAATAATTTTTATTTAGTTATCAAACATTTTGCTAATGCAACCAATTCATAATTTTTAACAATTCAATATTTTTATGGTATATGTATTACCATAGAAACTATTATTGTATCAATATTTTAGGGGCACATAAAAATAATTTTGAAATTTTTACTACTTTTTGTAAACACTATCATGCCAGAAGTTTGCTATGTTGAATTTTACTATGTTCAGAGAGAAAAATATTTTTCTCCCAGAAGTAGCAGTGATTTTCTTTAAACTCAACTTTATTACTTCGTAATCAAACTACAAAATTGTATATTATTGGGAATGGACTTTTATTCAGTATACATTATTTGCTGAACAGATGATTGAAGTTTAATGCAAAGCATTTTGTGTTTCACAAATCTAACAGAATGCTTGCGTTTATCAATCGATCTATTTCAAAACAAACTACAGTTGGCTCTCTGTTTAACGACGCTCTATTTAACGACTTTCTGTATTTAAAGACGATTTTTCACGGTCTCAGATGGTCCACTATAGTGTTAAAAGCACTCTATTTATGGACGTTTTCTACTTAAGGACAACTTTTTGTGGTCCCTTGAAAGTCGTTAAACAGAGAGCCAACTTTAGTAAAGTTCTTCTATCTTTATATAGAAGTTTGGTAAGACCTTTGGAGTATGCTGTTCTGTTTTGGTCTCCTTATATCAAGAAAGATATTTCTTTATTGGAAAGGGTTCAAAGAAGGGCTACAAGGCTAGTAACAGAATTCCAGATTTAGATTATGATGACAGACTTAAAAGTCCTAATATGTATAGCCTGGAGCAAAAGAGAGTCAGAGAGGACATGATTCAGTTGTGTAGTTAAAATGAAGATGTTAATTGGTTAAATTTTTCCACAAAAAGCAGGACAAGGGGTCATTGTTTTAAGCTATTCAAACCTCAGGTTGATCTAGAAATTCGGAAAAATATTGCTTTAGTATTGCTGTAAGCACTTGGAACAGCTTATTGGAAGAGGCTGTAAAGGGGTAAATGTAGTAAGGAGGTAGACAGCTTTATAGAGGGCCATTGATTTTCACTGGGGACTAACTAACTAGGACCAGCCCAGCTCAGCCCTTAATAAATTGACTAGGGCCAGCCTAACTAGGCCCAAAGCCTGTAGCTGGTCATCATATTTGTTTTTGTATCTGTGAATATATTATAACTACTCTGCCATATATGTTTGAACATAAAATGTATATACTTTTACCGATTCCTGGTCTCAGTCACTTCTTCAGATCTTCTAGAAGTTACAAACAAGCATTTTTTGCATCAAAATAGTGTTAAAATCAATGACCAACCCTGATCTCAAAAATTTCCTATGTGGAATAGTTCAAGAACACCTTTAAGACTGACATTAAAATTGCATAATCTGGTTTCATTGTTTGCTATAAAGACATTTTATATTTTATGATTGAAATCCTGGATCTGGTAAACGTTGTCATGTGCTCATTGACCAAGTCACTTATTAGAAATTCTATCACTGCATATTGGCTTAAGGATATGCATTAAAAATGAACAACTTACCCTCCCAGTTAAGGAGTGTGCGGACATTTGCTTCTTTTATTTTATTCTATTGTATTATTTTTTGATAATTTGATATTTATGACAAATCTTGTAATCTACCCAGCTTTGAAAAAATTTATCCATGAGTTAATTTACTTTTTCATCTGTTGCTCTTCATGAAAACCTTAAAAGATTCTCTAGAATAAATGTCACAGGAATGTTATGCTCAGGCTTTTTGGGGAACTAGATACATTTTTTATATGAAATTATGTCTCTCTTAAAAGTCAAGCAAAAATATTTTGCTCTTGCAATAATATCTTTTTTATATTTCCCCTTACTTTTTTTTATTATTACTTGTAAATCTGAAATTGATAAACACATATAAGGTCTAGTTTCTATTAGCATATATTTCTTCCTTGTTATATTGCATCAACTTAAGAAAATAATTTTTAAAAAAGAGTATAGTTGGGGATTTTGGAACAAAGTGAAATGGTCAAATATTTTCTCTGCTTTTTGTGCCATCTATCTTGTAATATTGTAACTATGCAGTAACACATGTAGTCTATTCCTGTCAAGAAGAAGTTGTCTCTGAAAATCAAAGGATATGACATACAAGCAGCTTTTAAAAATTGATAATCATGTTAACTTTGTAACTCAAAACTCAATTTTGTAATTATAAAATGATTTTTTTCTTGTTATTGATGTTTTAAATATTACTTGAGGCAGACTAATGTTCAAAGCTTTATTAATTAGTTCATTTGCATTCCTTCATTTTATGATTCCCTTATTTGTTCGCATTTTCTCATGTATTAATTAATCTATTGATTTGATTTTTTTTTTTTTTTTCATTTATTCATTCATTCTTTTATTTACTCATCCATTTGATCAAAAGTATTTTTAATAATAGAGTAGAAAATATTTCATTAGAAAAATATTTTATTGTTCACTTTGCCTCATGAAAGATAAAGGTAGAAAATGTCCCTATTTTAGATTCAAACTTACTGTCGAAAATAAAAATTATTTCAATGCATGTTTTATTACAATTATGTTGTTCTTTCTTCTGGTACTGTAATTTTTGAAACAAATTTTCAATTTGTTCATTTTAAAAAATTAAGTCAACTATTTCACTTTGCTCCACTTGACTCCCTACAATGTGTGAGTTGAAGCAGTAAATGCAAGTGTATACTGAATATTAAAAGTATGCAATTAATATGCTTATATGCTAAACTGCTTCAAATGTGCATGAAATATGCAAACCATAAGTATGGAATAACCTACTTCTGTTTCTTTTCACCGTAGTTTACCTCTCCTTCATATTTTGACTTGTTATGTATAGAATCATACTCACCTTAAAGATTCAGTTTGCTGTTTAATAGTGCTTTATTATGTTCAGGAACAAGCTACTGGATAGAAAAGTAGATGTCATTTGTTTGTTCCTCTTAGAGTATTGGTTTTTAAGTAGCAATGTTGACCATTGGGATCTTTTTTGTTTTATTCTTTCATTCTTAGAGTTTGCTGTGTTGTCTAAAATTGATTTTACTGTATTTATTGAAGATTTGATCATATGATTTTTTCTATGAGATTTTATATAGTTATTGTGCATTCATCGTGTAAAAAACTGTATCAACTCCTTACTAACACATGGTCTGCTTACTTATCCCACCAAGAGTTTGAGTATTTTTTGTTTGTACTATTTAGAAAAATATTCACTGCTCACAGCATTATTTGTTACTTACTTCAATTTGTTTCTACACATTCTGGATACATAACTGCGTCTAGTCTTTTTTGCATGCTTTCCCCCTGCTTTTTTTTCTTTCTCCCCCCTTCTTTTTTTCTTTTAAATGTCAAGTTTTATTTTTTGAAAAGTCTTGTTGCAATTTTGTTGTATTTTTTTCTCCCATACAATGTTTTTATGAATTTTATTAACTATTGAAATTTTACTATGTATGTTTATGTATTATGATTCATACAGCTAATAATATTATCTTTTGTGTTTCCTGTGAAATGTTTATTTCGTGTTTATTTTTGGAAATATTTTCAATGAATACTAAATTCATTTTTTTTACTTTTGATGTTCCTTTAATAAAATATCTTGAAATTGTGTGCTCTTTTTCATAACTCTATAAGTATTTGTCTTAAATCATTTAGAATTTATTTTTTAGCAGTAATCAAGATGTTTTCAGCAGTTTCAGTACTTGTTTTTGCTACATTTATATGAAACTTTTGGGCAGGCCTTCATGACTAATGTTTAATTGTAGTAACGCATAGCCTTCCTGTTAGGGTTTCCAAACCCCGTGCCAAACTCAATCATTGGGGATTTTGGCATTGTAAGAAGCTAATCCCACAGGATTGGCTTTATTCTAAAAGTAAAATTTTAATGTCAAACAGAAAGAGTTGTTTTTTTGTTCTGAAAATATTTGTTTTATGAGCTGTAAAAGTTTGAAAACGCTTGCATGGAAAATCTTTGTGGGATTTACTCTCAATCCCGTGAGATTAATCCCGCTTACTATCATGCAGGATTTCAGGAATGGAAACCCTACTTCCCCTCAACCACCATTTCTTTTTTTCTTTATGTGGATTTAATAGCTTATTATCATTTTGATGGGCTCTTAAATGTTATAAGAATTCTTCTTACTGTTGTAGTGCTGTTGTTATATCTTTCAATAGCTTGGAATATAATAATAGCTGTACCTTTTCTAGTGAATGTTTTATACTTAAACTTCAGATTTTTTCCATCTTGCATCAGACTAAAAATATTTAAATAAGTAGTATTTTAATGATAGAAGTAAAAAAGATTTTCTTTGTTTTGTTTCCTTTAATATTTACCTTATTTAACAATTCTTGTCTAACTGAAAAATATTTGAATGTGTGATCATCAATATATAATCCACTATAATATTAAAATCTGTTCGCGTCCGTCTGTCTGTCTGTCTGAAGATCGATCTTCTCGAGAACCACTGCGAATCGGGAGTCAAACGAGATACCGATCAATTCGAAATTTTCCAAAGAAAACAATAGGACCAATCTCATAATTGTACGACTTTAATTAGCGGAGATATTAATTAAAACGTTAATTAACATAACGCTATTCAGGAATTTTTATTTCTTTCCTGTTGCCATTTTGCATATGGGTGAGCAAATAAAATTCTAATAATTGTGTCAAAAGAGATTTTTTTGGCTGCTGTCCAAATCTTAAAACAACGTTTCCATCTAGAATTTCGTTTTTAATTAATTTAAAATTGGTTGCTCTATTCGGACATTTATCGTCTGTCCTTGCTTATTTTTTCGCATTCGACGTTCTTAACTCTTTTCAGCATATGAAAAATGTTTCTTTAGTAATGTTTATTGATTGAAGTGTAAGTTTATCATTCACCAGCCTCATATTTGGGTACATTTAGGATGTGCGACTAAGTATGTTTATTTTGTTGGACTTTTTTCCGTCACTTGGGTGAGTTTTCGAATTGTAATAAATCTCTTTTTCCTTCCTGTTTCGATTTTTGCAATACAGTTTGTATCGTTAAAAGAACACGTTAAATTAAGATTGTTTGGATTTCGTTAAGTGAAACAGAGTTGAACAAAGAAGATTGTTTTTAAGGATTTTAACTACAGCTTAATTGGAATCTGATGGCTTGATATTAAATTAATGCTTATTGGTATTTAATAAGTCTTGGTGCTTTAGTTTCACGTAATCAACAAAAAAGTGTGTGTCATTTTATGTAAAAAGCTGATTGTAATTGTACATAAATATTTCAGATATATTCTATCATATTTAATTCAGTTTAAAGTGAGCACATATTATAGTTGAGAATGCATATATTTTCATCTTTTGTGCTAATTGAAAATACTCATAACTTGTATTATTGATAAATATGATTAACGTTAAAGAGGTTTTTGCCAAAAATATGCTCTACTGGTGTTTTGCAAACCTTGCATTACGCGTAATTATTTACTCCTTAGCGCTTTAGAAACTGATGTCAGAATAATACAAAAACATCAATTGAACAGCTCTTTCATTTTTTAAGTAGCCCGTGCAACGCCGGGCATGCAGGCTAGTATTATATTAATATTTGCTTTTTTTTAAGCAACTTGAATAGTGTTATAAAATACCATTTTGATTTAAAGTTTGAAAAGAACTTGTTTCTTTGATAAAATTCTTTGAATCCTGATTTTTTTGTAAGTTACTTTTAGCTCAAAGCAAAGCCAACATTTATCAACTGTCTTACATGTTCTTAGTAATATGTAATTTCAAACTATATTTCCAGCCGTAGTTTTGCTTATAAATGTTTTTAATTTCTAGTTATACAGGGGTGTTCCGTTTTAAACTGGAATACCTCTATTTCTGCAACCATTAGTTCTAGATGAATACTTCCAATTGAAAAAATGTTCAAAATCAGACGCGGAGTTATGTTATTGAAAGTTTGAAGCATAAAAAATGAGTCAAAAAATACAAATTTAACTCTTTATATGGGCCCTAGGTCTCCTAACTTATGCTTAGAGAAATAATCTCCAATGAAAACTATTACTGACACAAAAAACTTGACATTCGTGCGACAAGAACTCAAAGAGATATTCCAGTTCAAAATTTTAAGGGACCATACAGAAGATAAGATTGGAACTTATCGCAATTTCAGAAGAATGACCGGTTTTCAAAGTAAAAAGAACAAGGTATTTATATTTTTCATTGCTATTCAAAAATTCATGCCAATGTTATGCAGTGATATGCAAAAACACATTGTAAAACCTCGAACAATTTGAAAAACCACACACTGCACACATGTAATTTTAAAAACTTGTTAACTGCTATATTTTCCCCCTAAAAGGTGTTATTGATGGCTAGTGTAAAGTGGTGTAAGTCTCAAAAGGCTGCGATTCATATCTCGGTGAATATTGGTCATGCTAATTTCAAACTTTCTGTGTTGGAATTGTTTTTCAATGGAGATTATTTCCCTAATAAGAGAACTGGGGCCCATATAAAAAGTTCAATTATGTATTTTTTGACTCATTTTTATTTTCACTTCAAATTTTCAACATCTTAACTCTGCTCCTGATTTTGAACATTTTTACAATTGGAAGTATGCATGTACATATATATATGTATATATATATATACAGGGTGTCCGAGAAAGATCCGTACAACTTCAAAAATTTATTGAAAAAGAAACAATAGGGTTACAGCAAAACTAATTAGTACATTAGATAGAATAACTCAGTTTTTTCTGCAGTATATTTCTGCCCATAGATGGCGCTACATGTCACATAAAGGAATATTAAAGCATTTTAGTTACTTCAATGGCAGAGCGCGTGAAGAAAGCTCAATGTGTTGCTTGGTTTATCGAAACAATATCTCTGAATAAGTCATTTCCACATCATTGGATTGGCAAGGATGGTCCCATTGCATGGCTGCCCCGGTCTCCTGACCTAACACCACTGGATTTTTTCTTTTGGGGTTTTGTTAAAGATACTGTATACAGACCGCAAGTTAACAGTCGCGAAGAATTAAAGCAAAACATTGAAACAGCTGTAGCTACTGTTGATGTTAGCATGCTGAAACGGTCGTGGATGGAATTGGATTATCGTTTTGATATTTCTCGTGCTACGAAAGGGTCATGTGTAGAAATTTCCTGAGGTAGTAACTTAAGTTATAGGAAAATAGGAAAAAAACTTTTTGAGTTATTCTATCTAATCTACTATTTAATTTCATTGTAACCCTATTCTTTCTTTTTCAATAAATTTTTGAAGTTGTACGGATCTTTCTCGGACACCCTGTGTGTGTATATATATATATATATATATATATATATATATATATATATATATATATTTATATATATATATATATTTATATATATATATATTAGGGTGGTCCTTATTTATATGGGAAATTTTTTTTTCGGAATGCAACAAGTGACGCCCCTAGTTTTGTGACACTATAATAAAAAGTAACATGCAAAATTTGAACTCGATCGCTCAATAATAACACGTGCCCCTAGGCCGTTGAACTTTAACACTTTTGGTAATTTTCCCGCATCTTCGAGTTTTTATTTCAGACCCAGTACATCGTTTCTTCTAGGTTTGCAAAATATTTTTACAGTGAGACAGCACCGATATTAATCTTTTTAATTACTTTATATCATCTAAAGATTTTACGTTGAATAAGAATGAAATAATGCTTTAGAAACTTTCCTTAATGGTACGTTTTTCTCAATGTATCTCGATATTATTTTTTTCCGATAGTCTTGGACGGTCTGTAAAATAAATTGTTTTGTGACTCATATTTGGTAAATTAGTCGTGAAATTCTTCGATTAATTGTGATCCTCTTTCAGTTGTATCATTCACAATTTTCAGTATTTTAACGATCTCTCTTCCCTTTAAATAGCTTCCTTCATTTTGCCGTGAATCAGGATTAAATAGGAAAAAATATTTTAGTATTTGTAACTTATCCCAAACAGTTTTATTGACTCGTAATTGATTCTATAAAGAGGAAGATCTTTACTAAGAAAGTATTCCAAATCATCTACTGTTATCTCAAATTTAATAAACAGTCATCAGACACATCTTCCTTATCACAAGCATTTTTTGGACTAGTCTTTTCCTATCTTCAAAGTTAATTCCTTCACCCAATACGGACAAAGCTACTAGTTTATCTCCTAAATGCTGCATGTTTGTTGTTATTTTGTACGCTGCTAGTTTTTCAGACTTATTATATTATTCAAAGGAGCCTGGATTGGGTTGTTGCGAAAAACCGTATTTTCATACAGCATTTAATTGTAAAACAGCATTGAAGGGCTTTCTTTTCATGTAAGGTAAATTTAAATTGTTTCCTAAATATAAAAATTTTCAAACAAAAATTCCTTTTGCCACCCATGTGGCTCAGGGATAAGCTCCAGGTTGCCGAAAACATATCCTTGTAGAAGGAAATTCACCAGGAAATATTATTACAAGTTATGAGAATTCTCTGTAATCATTCTCAATTCCGCTTTTTACGAACAATAATATGTCATCAACTTCGTCTTTTAGAATTTAAGTGGTATGTGTACTTGATTGAAATGTTATAAGTTCTGAATGATGGAGATCTTTTCACAAAATTTTAAAGCGCTTAAATAACTGAATATCTGATCTAGAACTAAGAAAGGCAAGAACTTCTTTAAGGACACACTCTGCAGTACGATTTCAAGTGCATGATGATGGCAATCCAAATGTAATATATCACCGTTCAGTTTTTGCTCTAAAAATTGCGTGCACAATTTATACGGTTGCTATTGCAAGTGATTGTATCAAACACTACAGCTAGAACAGTTAGCAATAAAGAGCTATCATCTAAGATATCATATACAACTGAAGAAATATCTAAGGAATTCCGATTAGCTGTTCAATATTAGGACCTGAAGCTATCACGGTAATCCTGTCGGCGTTCTTTTTCCAGTTACATCTGGATGTACCTTTGTATCCCAGTGAATAACTACAAAATCTAAATTTAAATTCATGAAATTTATTTTTACCTCTCTAAGATTTTCTTTTGCTCTCTTAAGGAATGTACAGTTGATCACTAGGTCATTTGGATTTAAATTTACTGCATCTACATAGGCTGTAAATAAATGAACATCTTTATCCCTAATATGGCATTTGTATAACAGTATTGAAAGGCAAGCAGATATCAATAGTTGTCAAGCTTTTTTGCATTGCGGTAGACCAGCTGTAGAAAACAAATGTTCAACAGGTTAGGATAGATACCCATTTTGGTTTCTAAATCTTGTGAATTGCAAGAATTTGATTATAATAAAGGATTATGTACTGAAATAGAAGAAATTAATTTAAAGTATAGATTTCTACATTGTTCCGATCTGGATATTTTTTTTAAATTTATATTTTAGCTATGAGAAATACAGTATATTTTTTTATGTTAGGAGCAATCGAGGATTTCTTGAAATTTATATTTTAAAAATTAAAAATTGCATAAGCATTTAGGTATGTTTATAACTAAAGAACAGCGAATTAAAATATAATTGCAATTACTTATATTTATAGCATTGAAACCTTGCGACTCTATTTGCCACACTTATTACATACACAGGGAATTTTGTAAATCAACACCCCGAAAGCCTGGAGGAGGCAATTTGTTGTTGTCAAAGATCGATCATTAATGGCCGACAGAATCCTTTGTGTCTATCTTCTATTCTATTCAAGAGTCACAACTGACTACAACTGTATTTATGTCGAGGTCTGCATACTAGTGCCTTGCCTCCATTATTTTATATACCGATAGATGGCAGCACCATCACCGGATCGAACAGTTAATGAGAATTTAGAACTAGTCCAAGAGCTAATAGCTACCTGGTACTAGCACCCCCAGAGGTATCGTTTCACTTGGAGGACATTGAGACCACGAGCATATTTAACGTCGCCCAGTCCCCTTTAATGACGACGGTGGGTCTTCGACCAGCGGGGATCGAACCCGAGCCCCTCCGGCCCCGAGTCCAATGCCCTACCGATCAGGCTACCACGGCCTTGTGTCTATCTTGATAGGAAGAAACGTTCTCCTGCCTCTTGGTTGGAACAAGCGCAGAAGAGAGGTACGCTTGATCCAAAACCATTGGTGTACATTTTATTTTCTGTAACATGTTAAATTTTACAGGATGAAAGTGAAAGAATGGTCGGTACGGAAGTAGCAGCATCTATTGAGGCCTTTTGCACTGCAGAATAATTTTTACGTCAAACATTTTGCACGAAATATTTTGTGTTGGTGTTGGTGAAAAAAAATTTTAAATACAGGTCCAAAAAATTTCAAACTATTTTTTAAAACCACTACATGACAAGATTTCAAATTTGATCAACCTATCAAATGTATGCTTTTTAACAATTCAAATATTTAGTTTCAGTTTGTAATAATAACACACTTAAAATTAAACTTGATTATGCAATTAAATTCTTGTGTTAATGACAAATAAAATTAAATTTTAAAATAGCATACTTGGAAGAAAAATAATATAAATCCCATAGCAGCTCAGCTATGAAATACTTAATTTTTCTCGAATTGAAAGCCAAACCTTTTTAAAAACACATTCATCAATTTTTTTTTAAATATTTACTGAAATTTCTATTTAATAAACTAAGCAGTGGGTCATGACAAATTTTTGTGCCTCGTGCTCCAGTTCTGATCCAAGCTCTTCGCTCCGCTCCAGATTTCTTGCAAATGAGAAAAGTTTCATAGTTTCGTTTGGAATTTTTCCATTAAAATAAGTTTAAATTAGTAAACATTAGTTTTTTAGTTGTAAAAACAAGTTTTTGGTTAGTTAAAAATGTGAAATATGAAAGTAAATTTAAAGCTAAACTGCTAATCTTTACACTGGCGAAGTCTCAAATTCGAATAACCGATCAAATGGCGAGTACTCGGCAACTATAATTCATTAACGTTATACAGCGCTTTACATTGTGCTATACTATTCTTTGTTTTCCTTCGCAAAAAAAAAAAAAAAAAAATATCCCTGACATTTTTTTTGATCTAAAATTTACTATTTAAATAAGTGAAAGTGAGTAATATTTTAAATTATGTTTTAATATTTCATCGGGCTGAAAAGTTCCCCTCTCCCCCTTCTGCTGTGCTTCCTTACAAAAAATTATCATTTTGCGTAATAGTTATTCAATATGATCTTTTCAAATGATGTTTATGTTCGTAAAATGCAAGTCAGCGATGAAGTTGTTGATATACATGTCTGAGAAGAGCACATTTTAATATCTAAGCACGAAGAATGAGTTTCAATTTCGCTAATCAAGATCTCTTTTAGTAGTAGATGAATAATAATCGTAGTAAAAGGATTAGTAAAAATAATTTTTAAAAAAGGCAAAATGAATATGATACAAAATCAATTGCATTTCTATGAAAATATTATTCTCATGACTTATAAAATTCCAATAAATCAGTTTCAAACAACCCCAGTATCATAACTCCGAACAAGGGCACATCGAACTTAAAATTTGGAAGGGCAGAAAGTCTCAATTTGCCGAATGAAACTCCAAATTTTGCCGAATGGAACTCAGAATTTCGCCGAATAATTACCATTTTGCCTAATCGAACTGATAATTTTTCGGAATGGAACTCCAAATTTAGCCGAATGATGACAATTTTGCCGAACAGAACTCTAAATTCTGCCGAATGATGACAATTTTGACGAATCATCAGACAAAATTTTACCGGATAAGGAAATTGGTGGAGGTCACAGTGACCTCCCATCATGCTCCCCTAATTCCGAATAAGCCATTCATTATCAAAAGCCCATTCTGTTAGTTGTTTAGAGTTCGATTGTTGTACGAGGGCCATCCGGAAAGTAGTACCCGTTTGTGAAATAAAGACACAGAAGTAAATATTAACAAATGTAATCATTTTTATTGAAAAGAGCATACCTTAAACTACCTCTCCACATAATCTCCAAGCAAATTTAAGCATTTATCATAAAGTGTAGCGAGTTTTTGTATTCAAGCGTCATATTCCTCTGCCGCCAGCCGATTGAAATACGTAGTCAGGCCATCTTTAAGTTCTTCATCGCTGTCAAATCTTTTTCCCGCCAAAAACTCTTTAAGTTTTGTAAAGAGATGAAAATCTGAAGGGACCAAGTCCGGGCTATACGGTGGATGGTCGAATATTTCCCAATTGAATTGCTGCAGAAGTTGTTGTGTTATCCGCGCTGCATGAGGCCTGGCATTGTCATATAGAAAAATGACGCCATCAGATAATAGACCTCTCCGTCGATTTTGTATTGCTCGATTTTATCACAGCCCTCACTTCACAACTGGCGGCGTTCTCAGTTTTTTTAAACATGAACGGCCACAGAAACAACACAGGCAATGCTAGCGTCACGGAACTTGCAACAGAGAAGGCAGACAAGCCACTGAAGCGGTCTGACATTGACCGGCGGCTACTCGCGTCGTCAGCGCCTCATGCGGCGGAAACGGGTACTACTTTCCGGATGGCCCTCGTAGGATTTAACGTATCATCCCAATTTTTTGCCATCAACTCATATGTTTTTCTTTATTTGTTCTAGAGCTATATCTTTTTCTAGACAAAACAGTTCCATGTTTAAGCTTTGTCTTATAACTCGCTTCCGATGGTTAGGGAAAATTGGGTTGCTTTTAGCAGTCAACCTTAATTTTTCGCTTTAGTAGCATGATAAGAAATGATGGATACACGTCACCAGAAAGGCAGACCTTGATACTTACAAACGTATTATTTTTCAATTTTGAAATATTTTTCTTCAGACTGCTCTGTGCTATTTTACATCATTTAAAGAGCCCATTTTCATTACCTTTCAGGATATTAAAGCTTTATCAGTCATTTCCATTTGTACAATGGTTTTAAATTTTTCTGTTTAGAAAATTGTTAGTCAAGTAAAAATTGACGAAAAAAATAACATGGAAGCTCGGGAAATCCGCTAAAGCTGAAAATTGATACAGACCTTAAATACATCATTATAAATAAAATGTCAAAAGTCCCCATTGATCCCACTTGAGCTAAGCACTTTATACAAGTTCAAAGATTAAAAAACTTTGTTTTGCACATACAACTCTTAAATTGTTAGTACTGTCGAACTCGCTTAAAGCGAGCCTGAAGAGACCGCGATATTCGCTCATTATAACCAAGTGCTCGAAAAAAAAAACGGGTATCCGAAAAAAAAATCATATACATTTATTTGATTTTTTTTTTTTTTTTAATATTTCGGGACAGTATTAAAGAAGTTGTTTAGTTTGCTTTGAACTGCTTAGTGTCTCACTCGTGTGTGTGTGTGTTTGGGGAGCTTCGTTATGAACACTTTTGGTTTACAAAATAGTTTTTTATGCACATTTAAAGCCATCGAGTTTGTAGAGAGTAGTTGAGCTTCAAATTTTTCACATTCATCGTTATCATCACCCCCTCCCCCCTTTTTTTTGTTAAATATTTTTCTCCTGCATTGACTTAAAATTGTTAGTATCGTCGGAAGTAAGTGCAGTAAAACCTGTAAAGTTGACCACCTTTGTAAGTTGACCACCTGTCTAAGTTGACCGCTTCCCTTATGAAAATGGTCTATAGAATTCTATAAAAAAATTCTTTAGAAATACCTATATAGAGTCTTATAGAATTATGGCCCAATTTTCTATAGGCCGTTTTCTATAGAATTCTACAGAGAAAAATTCTATAGGTTTCTATAAAATTAGTTCTATAGAATTCTGTATACTTCTTATAGAATTCTGTAGAGTTATTTTTATTGAATTCTATAGAACTGCCCTATAGAAAATTGGGCCATAATTCTATAAAACTCTATACAGGTATTTCTTATAGAGCCTCTATAGATCTTCTTATAGAGTATACAGATCTTCCTATACAGCCTCTAGATCCTATTAAGAGTCTCATAAAACACAATGACAATGCTTTACATAAACTGCACCTAAAAATATTAGGTGCAGCAATTTATTACAACGATTACACATTATTGTTAGATAAAGACACTTCATAACACTGAACAGTGGTACCATTTGGGAGTGCTAATTAAATATTAAAACCCCTATCACTATAAAAAACAATGTTAACTCGTCCAAACTTTCGGTTATTGTTACTTACATATAAATTTATAACGCAAAAATCACTAGTAAATTAATGTCATTACTCAGTCATGAGCTTTATTTAGTAAAATCAAATGCTACTTCCGATGCATAATGCAGTTCATTCTGGATTTAAAATTCAAGTTTTGTTTTATAACTAATATTTATAAGTTTTTTCATTCCCAATTTGTTTAATATAACAATAAAAATATAAATATAACAAAACAACACAAAAATAATACATACTTTTAACGAATTCGGCAAGGTTCAGCCATTTTCATCGCAAAACGCTTAGAGGATCGCACGTGCAAGATGGACGCTATCGCCGGCGCCGTTCGGGGCAGAAAAGGGAAAACAGACTGGCGCATGCGCAAAGAGATTGAGAGAAATACTGCTGGCAAACTCTCCCGACAAAATACGGAGTTGCATCTTGGAATTTTGATTATTTTATTTACTAAACCTTGACAAGAATTTTTACGAAGTCTCACATTTTTAGAATTAATTTCAATGTTTAGAAGTTTTATTATTACTATTAAATTACTTAAACATTGTAAATAATAAATAATTTTTAATCTTTTATGAGTATATTTTTTTTATTTAAATAAGTTTGATTTTTTTCGTCGAACTATGACAAAATGCAACAGTATTATTATTAAAGACCATACTACAATCCGCCCTTGTAATAAAAAATATAACCTTAGCAAATAATTAATTGTTAAAACAATTATTCTTAAAATTAAATAGATTAATTAGGAATTAAACCATTTCATTTTAGGGATTAAACTTCCTAATTAATTAGGGCTTTTTAGGCTTTCCAAACTAGAAGTATTATATAAACACTAATAAAAACTATAGTTGTAAACAAAATGAACGAATTCTCAACTTTTTACAAAATTCTACAGTATAAGGGAAGTTTTCTGAACAAATTCTATAGAATTTTATAGAATTTATTATGTATAGAAACCTTATGCTCAAATTCTATAGCAGTTTCTATAGAACTTTATAGAAGAAATTCTCTATTGAAACTTCATTCTCAAGTTCTATATGGATATCTATAGAATTATATAGAAATAATTTCTATAGGAACTTTCTTTTAGACTTCTATATAATTTTCTATAGAATTCTATTAAGCTCTATCAACCATTTTCGTAAGGGTTTTGTCAGGAACGGAATTAGTCTTATCTTATATAATGAAGGAAAACCTCTGTAACCTGACCACCTCTCTATCTTGACCACCTGTCTATCTTGACCACTAATGAACACCAAATTTGGTTTGGAGTATTGTAAAAAACCCTTTGTAAGTTGACCACTTGGTTTATTTTTTAAAACTTTATTTAGCAAATTATTTTATTTTATATTATTATTTTTTTATAGCTTTCCAAGAATATTTTTGATGTCAGACCAGCATTTTACCAACTAAATGAAACAGCAGCATAACTAAACCTCCTTTTGAGTTTGAGTAGATCATCATGGGGTTATAAATGTATATGAGGAAAAAATGAAGCGAAAAATTTGTAATTTTTGATTTGCTATGAATTTTTAGGAACTATTAATATTAAATGAGTAACTTTTCATAAACAATAAGACTTTTTTTTTTTTGATCAATTTACTGAAATTTTAATTTGCATGACACATATGTCATTCTGGGAAAATTATCTCTAAAAATATTTAAATAACGTTTTAAATTATTGTTTCAAAGTAATGCTAAACAATGAAAGTGAGTTGAAGAGAAAGAATAAGTGTCAATTAGTCAAAAAATGAATACATGGTGCAAGAAATGGCAAAAAAAAAAAATCATTACCCCCTTTATAAGTTGACCACCTGTCTAAGTTGACCACCAAAGTACTGCACCGCAAGTGGTCAACTTACACAGGTTTCACTGTACCTCAGAACTGATAACATTGGTGTCAATAAATATATAGTTCTTAAATGCTTCTCTGGATCTCAAATATTGAAAAATGGGTCATCGTCACTGCTTAAGAATCTCTGACTCGTCCCTAACTTTCGGTTAGCTTCGGAATTTTAAAAGAATTTTTCCAAGAAATGATAAGCTGAGCAGGAAGTCAATTGGAATTTATAAATTACAAAAAGATTGCTCGCTTTAAACGGGGTTTGCTCGTTATAAGCGAGTTATGCTCCCATAGATGTAACATTGTACCTACCAAATATTTCTGATTTCCTCGTTAAATCCGAGTTCTCGTTAAATCAAGGCTCGTTATAAGCGAGTTAGACTGTATTATCGCAAAAAAAAGTGCATACAAAGTTTGCAAATTATGCAATTATGTACAAAAGAGGTTTTTTATGTCTACTTGAACACTTTTGCAACCGAAAAAAAATTTTTTTCGATGAAACAAATATAAAATGCCACTGTGATTTTTTTTTTTTGTAAGTTATTTCACAATCCTCGTATGAATTGCAATATATTATTTTTCAACTTCTAAAAATACTTTTCATTTAAAACTAATTTACAAGCATGCGCATAATATGTACGTAAAGACAAAAGATTAAAAAACCATTTACTTAACTCAAAATTTTCCGCTCCTTAGTCTTAGTTCCGTCTACTAACAAGTGAAAATAGTTTTGAAGATTATAAGGATCCCACACTTTATTTATTTGAAATTAGACCCTGTTTTCACGTATCCTTGTATCATATAATGTACAATTTTGATTCTATTGTTAAAGCGGGATTTCTGAAGTACAAGTTACATCAAGCTTATACTGTATGTATAAAGTATCATGATTGTTCTAGTTTATTTGGCATACTTATGTACATTTTCTGCTTGAGTAGTAAACACTTACGCATGTGAAAACTCGTTTTTCAAATGCAAGAAGTTGTGGTATGTAGACATGTTTGCTAAACATAATCCAAGGTAGAACGCGTTAATGTTTTTTCTTCCCTTATTTAAACAGTCAACAGTGAGTAAAACTGTGAGAAGTGTGTATAGTTCTACTTCTTTTATCTTCGCACAATGCTTCCTGTTTGTACTGAAACAGCCGAATGATCAAATTCCAATATAGAAGTAATAGTGCGTCTTTTGTTTGTCCAATTGCCTGACGCACTTCCACCTTAACGGTTCGGCGTTTTCTCCTGAAAGTCGATCATTCTTCCGTAAGGAAGTCAGATGCTCTTTGGATGGCACATTGATGTCATATGAATGTGACTTCAACACTTTCATTCCATTTCTTAAATTTACCTTTCGTTTTCAGGGAAAACTCACGAAATCGTAACTAGCAAAAGTTCAAGGCAAGAACTATACTAATGAAGTGTTTCAGAATTTGCTATTTTAATTCATATTTGTTATCATTTCATTTCATAGTTCTGTGCGTTGGTAGTGTAGTTCGTATGGTGAAGATTTATTTATTCTACCTGGAGCAAATTTCTCACTAATTTTTGATTGAGGGAACGATTATATAAAATATATTAACTATCATTACAGATGCGAAATAACTCTGCGAATTGCGTGTTTTTTGCATTTGTTTGAACGTTTTTCTCCATCGAAATAGTCCTGTTTCGTATTTAAATTTTTGCAAAACTTTTACTGCAAAATGAACACTTGTTGTTTCTTGCTAACAGTAACTTCATATAGGTGACTTCTGTCTTCATGAGAGTAATATAAATGACTATTTGGTTTAATTAAGTTTTTCTTGAACGTGTTTACTTATTTTGAAAAAATATATTTTTTTTAAATGTATTATTAGAATGTTTAACGTGTTAGTTACTTTTCTTTTTCTCTAAAGCTAAAGGTTCTTGACGGATAGTCAAAACGTTTGAAAACCACTATTTCATAAAACGGTTCGTTAAAGAAACTTACTACTAGCCCACTGGCGGCTAAAGAAGTATCCCAGGGTTCCCATTTAATAACTGGAGGAAAGTAAAGCACCGCACATGTGTACATGGTATGTTTTGCTCATTGAGAAGAGATAAAATAGAGGGAGTGAAGATTTTCATTCGTCAAGCAAAGACCAAGTCACGTGATAGATTTTAAAGCAAAGTATTGGAAGAAATCAGGTTTCTTTCGCTAGTTTCACGTAAACATGTCAACCATTCGTAGTTGTTGCGTCAAGTGGCTTGGAGTCTTTGCTTCAGCTTTTGCTAAGCCAATGACTGGACTTGCTCCCTCTATTTACTAATTCCTGCTCTAAAATTTTACAAGGATAACGTCAAGCAAAAAATCTTGGAAAATTCTTAAGTTATGGCAGTGGCAGTTTTGGCTAAACTTTGGGCTGATTTTGGGGTAGTTGCTGTGAATATGTCCGATCTAGTGTTGTCGAGAAGCAGCAAAACTTAATTTCTACTGACCAGTTTGAACGTCTAACTCATAGTTTTGGAAGGCATTCACAGGAACATAACTTCCAAGAGTAGTTCAAAGTGTGGTTGCCCACATTTGGTTCGTTGAATAGGAGAAAACCACAAAAACTTATCTATTTGTAACGGTTTCCATCCATATTACAGTATGAAGCTACTAAGTACTATTATTTGTATTTTAAGATAAAAGTTAACTTCGAACAAATAGTCAATTTGCTTCAGTGAGGTATAGGAAGCTAAAAATACAAAATAACAATTATAAAACTTTTTTAAGGCAGCAGTAGATCTTACAACGTTGCAGCATACATATAATTTTGGGGGTCCTGCAGTAAATTATTCTGGTTCACTTATAAGAAAACATGATGGACAAATAAGTTAGCGCTTAAATGAAATAATTTTTTAAATTACAATCATTTTTAACAGTTAGCTGAAACTTTTGATATTTTTAAATTTTTTCGTCAACTTGCATTTTTGATAATTGCAAAAGAAATCATCAAAGATGCAAGTTGATAAAATTGTAAAAGCAGCTATATTTCATCTAATTTTCATTCGCGGTTGAGAATACATTTTGAAGAGCAAAGTTATCATGTTTAGTAACATATAGGCGTCTGGTACATCAAAAAAAAGGGGGAGGGGGCAAAAGACGTAGGGAGATAGGGGGTCGCCTCTAAAGCTTTTTTTTAAATATGGCTATATTATTGGATTTTAACAATACCAATTAATCACCTCTAAAAAATGTTAAATATGGCCTTGAAAATCTGAAGGATGGCCAACGTTTCACCATTATTTCAAATTTTTCCCGGGGTGATCAAAGGGAAAATATTCAATGCATATTTTCCGAAAAGCAACAGAACCATTTCCACCTGTATGAAAATTCATTGATTCTTGTAAACCAGGTAGGGGTCGACTGCCCCCCTCTTGACCCCCATTAATAACGGGTCTTCGTTGACTCCCTTTCCAATTTAGAGTTCCATTCTTATGAAATAGCATGAGAAAAATCTATTTATTTCGAATTTTTAGTTTTTGTTTTCGAAAAATATAATTAATCCACCCTGAAAAAAGTCATTTTTCAATCTTTAATTTTTGACTCTGAAAGATGAGGGGAAAAACTCGCTTTACTTTTGGAAAGGAGGTGGCAATTGCCCCGTTCTTTCCAATTTATATTTTTCCAATTCATAATAATTATTAGTAATCATCATTATTTAACATAGTGCCCGCTTTCTTTAAAAATTTCTCGAAAAAAAACTATTTTATTGCTTTCTAAACGGCTGAGATAAGACAAATTTTTTTTGTATTATTAATGTTTAAAATGATTATTTTCCACTACAAAGATGCGATCTTTCTTCAAACTTCAAACTTTTTTTCTTCAAACGGGGTAAGGTAGTAAGGTCCTCCCCTCCCCCCCCCCCCCGGGAACTCACATATCTTCTTGATAATACTGTTTTACCAGTGGTGCCCGCCTCCGAAGAGCGAAGGCGCACCCACCCCCTAAATATCCCGATGACCCCTCCCCCCCCCCCCCCCAAAAAAAAGCAAGAGCCTCCCTCTAAAAAGTGAAAAGAACCCCTGAACTCCCCCTAAAAATTTACCAATGGCGCAGTTTTCGCCATGACCCTCCCCTGGGCACCCCTGGTTTTACTTTTAGCACTTACTGTTAAATAATCAATTCAATTAAAAATAATTCTGTTAATATCAACTAAACAGTATACTATGATTTTTTTTGATGGTTTATCAATTATTTAAAGAAAATTAGAGTTTTCCTAGGGTTGAAAAGTATTTCAAATGGCTTTTAAATATAAAAAATCCTAACGAAAATTTATTGCATTAATATTGGAAATATTTCGCGGAATTGAGAAGTCGTAATTTCACCTGTGGTGCCATCTGTTGTTGCGTTCTGAATGCAGATTAGACACTTGGGTAAAGAAGGAAAAGGTCACGCCTCGCCGCCGAGGCTCATTCGATTTCTCATAGAAGCACTGAGAAGTTTTGATGCGTCTTCGATGTTTCGATGCGCTTTTAAATCTTCCACGAGTTTTTTTTTTTTTTTTAAATGTGAATATGTTTTCAAGACATCAATATATTTTTTCTATATAGCGACAAAAAATAATACCCTTTCTGTCGCAATTCCGTTTGAAATAGCTGAAATTGTCACCAAGTACAGTAAGCTTTGAGCGTGAATTGCCTAATAAGAAATAAATAAAAAATAGCATATGAATTTCAAGTCCGAAATGTGCATTTTTATATGTACAGATACATGTGTATACATATTAGCAAACTTATTTAAAAAAATTATTTTATAGATACTTTTGTTTTTTTACTGTTAGAGGCAAAATAAGTTAAAAATTCAGGTTTAACATCGATGTTTAGCATATTATGCTTTTTCGATGTCGATGTTCAACATTTTAAGGGGAAAAAAGGTATCGGGCAAAAATGAAGACTGATTAAGAACAGTCATGATTTTATATCAGCATACATACTCCTATTTTGTGTTTAAACTACAATAGATGAAATTCATCCTTATAAAATGACTGCAATGTTATTACACTTAGCTACCGTTATTAATGCAATTTTTTTTTAAAGCATGTCACCTATAATATATTTAATTTGAAAGTGCTTCGGTGGAGCAGCCCCCTTTATTGATACTCTTCAATATAACTGCTTTGAATAATTTAATTTTTAATCAAGATTCAAAATTAAAAATAACAGTCGTTGATAAGGTATAAAAATCTAAGATAGCTTTCAAATCTAATTCTTTTTCAACCTGATGTAACACTAAAATTGTCATTCTATCTTCTATTGTCAAATTTTGTACATTTCATTAGGGAAAAAAAATAATAATTTGTACAAAAGAGATTAATAGTTATTGAAATTATGTACAGTTTGATGTGTGTATGTATAAAAAAGGAAAGAAAATACATTTTTTGAAAAATATGAGGGCGGTAACGTTTTAGGCTTTCTTTCTCGTTACATTTTTACCATCAACTAGGAAAACGTTAAAAAAAAAAAAAAAAAAAAAAAAAAAAAAACAGCATATGAATGTATTTTAGAGTAAAATATTGCAGTTTCGAACAATCGAAATAAAGAACTAAAATGTGTTAAAAATTAAATAATAATTCCTAAATAATTGTTCTTTAAATGAGAAAATGTTGAACAAAAATGTAAGAACATTTTATATTAGCTTATTTAATTTTTGAAATCTCATAATTTATTTTTAACCGATAGGGTTTTACCTGCTATAATGACCGGAAGTAAAGAATACCAACTCTACATGTTGCGCCACCTAGTGAAAAAGTTTGTCCCAAGCATGCCCCATTAAGATTTAAAGAGGGTGTTTCATTTTAGGTGGATTTCCCCCCTTTTTTTGGAGGGTTTTAGACTCTCGTTCTTGAGAAAATGGTTTGCAACATTTTAAAGGGTGCACAGAGGCGATTTCAGAAACAGTTTCTGGAGAGGGCATCGCGAATGGGCATCACGAACCCCCCCCCCCCCCTCCTATGTCAATTTTCTGAATAAATTTTTAGTGTAATATATCGAAACATTTTACACAAGCCATTAATGGATGACTGTTATTAAAATTTTCTTTACTTCAAAGTCTTATGAATTTTATTCTATATAGTTTCATTTCAAATAACATGTTTCTTCTAACAAAACTGAAATTATTAGTCCCTATTATCTTGGGGTTGGAACCATTATGTCCCTAATCGTCTCTAATTATTGTAAAACATGTCCAACATTATGATAAAGACAACAGGTATTTAAAATCTCCACTCTAATAAGGACAATAATCCCTAAAAATATCTATTATCAGGATGACAACAAATCCGAAGAACCATTATTGGAATCAGGTAAGACGGAAGTTAGTAGGAAAGAGCTAGGAAGCTTTTTTAAAAATAAAAAACTTGAAATTCCTAGTGCTAAAAAAAAAATTGGCTCACCTCTAAAATTACCCAAATGGGCGGCTAGGCATCGGAGAGTGAAAAATATCCCCCGTAACAATTTTTCATAACCATGTTTACATGAGGGTCTTTTACCATGTTTTTTAGCCCTTGAAGCGAAGTAACCTACTTCAAAGACTATATATTAAATTACACACAATGTGGATGTAAAATATATTTTTTTAACAGTCTAAACCAACTAAATACTATACCTTGTATAATTTAACCGAAATGATTTAATAATGAGTCATATTAAGTAGAAATATTGTCATTAATGATTATAACCCGACGTCTAAGTTGTTAAACAGGCTCATATAGCCTCATGCTGAGTTCCTATAAATTTATTAATATTTTTTTTCATGGGTATATTGTAACAGTCCATCCTCCCTCCTTGGCTTTTACAACGCGTTAGATTTATAAAACTATAAAATATTACGTTATTAAGAAAACAGTAGCTTCATAGCATATCAGAAACTTTCTTTGCAAATTTAGAAACAGTTGCTACTTTGTTCGTAAAGCTATAATGCAATTGAGATTTCATCTTGGTACTACATGCCATTTATATCAATATTATGGTTTGGGTCAAGAAAGAACCACCAAATAGTATCTTTCATTTTTCATTTCGTACAAGCTGGAAAAGAAAGGCATAATTTCATAATTAGACTTCTTGATTGCAAAAACTCTTCTAGGTATACAAACATGCATTTTTTTAAATGTTAATTACTGGTTTTAGTAAAGAAGAATTAATGCACGAGTGTCGATATTATGTACCCTGGATTTGAAAAGCCAGTGAGTCAAGTGAGTTAAATGTATTATTTCTCACTTATGCCTACAACTCCAACATTACTGTAGCAAACAAAAGTAATTTTATTCAAATGTACTTTGTACTTTCTTAAATACCTAATAGTTTTTTTAAAGTATATTTATGCTATGGAGAACTAAATTAAAAATTATTTAATTTAATAGTTAAATTATTTTCTCCTCTTTCGGAGGGGTACGTGTCCCCTGTGCCCCACCTAAAATCCGCTCCTATGAGTGGACAATCGTTTTTCGGGGATATCAGATGAGACTGAGGGATGGGGGAGGGAGGCATTGCCAGGGCCCGATTAAGATATTAGGAGACCCTACGCCAAACAGCTTTTCGAGTCCCCCTGTAGACAAACCTTTTAATCTTAGCCTTATTATATTATTATCTAAAGCAATTTTAACAATTTGGGGGACAATGAAAAGTGGGCTCCTTAGGTCATGGAGTAGTCGATTTATTTATTAATCAGGTCCTGGGCATCGCTCTGCCTCATCTGATTGGTTTTTCTACCAGTAAAACAGATGCTCCCTTTAATATATTATTGACACAGGTGACGGTCGTTCTCATTATTTTACGAGATACGACAGATCTCCTTATAAGCAAATAAGTAATTCTTGTTTTATCTTGAAACTGATAAATGCATCAACTAGAAATTATAACAATGTAAGAAGCGGTCACTTTCCAGTTACAAAAGAAGCTCCCTCATTTCTACTTAAGTGCATGCATGGACTGCTTAAATCTCCAAATACACACCGAAAAATTCCACACATATGATACTAAACCACACGAATAGTGTAATTAAAAATAATAATAAGTAGCTATTGAAAGAGAATACTGAAATATATTTTTTTTGACGAATAAATCACTTGTCCTCGTCCCTCTTAATCAAAATATAAAGTCTTAAATTCGGGCGACACTTTAAGAAAAGTCTCCAAATTTAACAAGAAATGGAAGGATCTGGAAGCGGTGATCAGAATGTCGATATCTTTAAATGTGAAAGAAGCTACAACGGCTGTTTAAGTGTCCAGTTCCTGCAAAATTTGGGGCCTTTTACTAAATGTTGCTCAACTTAAAAACCTTGCATTTTGATAATGTTGGAACGAGGGCAAATGATTTATGCGTCATGAAACAAGTTTCACTATGCTCTTTCAATTGCTACTTATTTTGAAAAAATAAAAACTCACTTTACAATAATGTGTTTTTTTTCCTGTTTAGCATGCGTCAGATATTTATGTTTTACTGTCGTGGGAAGGTAAAGAGGAGTATCTGCAGAATTGAGCTTTTGTGATACTTGATAAAACGCGTTTCGGATTAAATTCAAATAACAAGGAAATGTTGGAATTTGACTCTTTTTTCGTGCTTTATTTTCAGCGGAAGCAAACTATGCAACGAGCGTTCAATAAACCTAATGTACAATAGATGACAAAATGAAAAATGGAAAATTAGAAATTAAAGATTTGTAGATACTGCGCTTTACCTTTCCACAACAGTTTAGATCCCCAGTCAAACTGCAAAATTTAAAATTGAAAACTAATACTATATGAGTCATGCAAAAACTAGAGCAGGATTTGATAAAAATTACCATTAAACTATGAATGGTAAGCAGAGCCTGCTTAGCGAGCGTGGAGAGTAGGGGGCTTGCGAGCAAAGTGAGCGGTGCAAAATAGTTATTATTAATATAATTCTTTATTTGCTAATTTGCGTATGTTATTATTGCAATTGTTTATTTTATTACTATTTATTCGTTTATTTTATTAATATTGTTATTTTAATATAATTTGTGAAAATGTTTAGCAGATTGCTAGTTGGAAACCCCAGTTTAGCATTGTATAAATGAGAGATAAAGCGATGGCAATTTTTCTAGTGATACCTAGATAAATTATTGAGCACATAAAAGCTATACAGAATCGAGAACTGAAATTTACATGCAGACGTATTCATATTCTTCTACATCATTTTGATCACACATATTTCACATAGCAACTATAAAAATGTAAATTGTACTTATATTTTTAGAGTTAGGATAACAATGAAACGGAAAAAGCCTCTAAAATTAGTTAGTGTTTCAAAATCTAAACATTTCTCTTTTCGAATCGCCGAGGTTTCAGAGCTGAGTATATAAACTACGATCATTTTTAAAAGTTGAGAAGCTATTAAAGTTAACTGCAATATTTATTTTCATTTTCATTTAGTCTATGATCTTGCTAGTTAGTTGTAGAATAAATATCATCTTCGCTAAAATATTCAACGACGTTTATAAGCAGAAACAATGAAACCATGTAACTGACAGCTATTATTTTATTTCAAAATAGTATTAAATATTTTTAAAAAGCTAACGAAATGCGCCCCCATCTCAAATCGAAAAGCAAAAAACAAAAAAATAAATAAATGAATGTCCTAAATATAAGAAGTTCTTTTAACTATTCAATTCCATTTTTAAAGCGAAATAATAATGATGATAAATAAATAAATAAATAAAATGAAATTCCAAGGTAAAAAGATTGAAATTTTGACAAAAATGAGAGAATATTTATGTTAACGCATATTTTGGTGATTGTTTCTGAAATCATTAAAATTGGTCTAACTAAAAAAATTTGCAATTCTGAATATATGTTTTTTTTTCCTTTGTATTCTTTTCTCTTTTTCATTTTCTATTTGAAAACAAACTGGATTTCCTTTCTTTCTGTTCCTATTCCAGTTATAGCTTCTTAAAAATACCGCTGTTTATTTCTAATAAGATCTAAATCGTATTCGATTCTTAAGAAAATGTCCCCCCCCCTTCTTTGAAGAGCAAAATAAATTAAGAGGAACAGAAATATTAAGAGGGGGAAAAAGAAAGAAGGTTCCACCGAGATTTGAACTCGGATCGCTGGATTCAAAGTCCAGAGTGCTAACCATTACACCATGGAACCACTTCCATCTCAGGCCGGGATTCGAACCCGGAATACCTGCAGGTGAGCAATATGCTCTAACCACTAGACATCATGAGATGACGAACGAAGCGTTTCCGAAGAGGAAGAGTAACGATTTTCGTTATTAGCATTCAAAATAAACAGATAAGATGTAAGCTTGCGTTGCTTAAATACAGATGCAAGTGGTATAAGTCACTGAAGAGCGTATTGAAAGATACTAAAATGAAATTTTTAAGTATACAAAACATTATCTAGGTAGTTTGAAATCGCGCGAAGAGGGCAAGGGCACAAAACAGTTTAGTTTAAGAATATAAATACCAAGTAACAGTTTAAGAAGCAATAGGCAAACAACCAAGAAAATATTGATTCTTTAGATGAGTCTTTTTTTTTTTCTACATATTAAGTCCAAAGAAATAGGAACTATAGACAATTATATTCCATGTAATGTTGTGTTGTTAGTGTTAGGGTTTGTGGTATAATAAGGGTTTTAAAAATGTTCTTACCACTTATGAAAATATAAATTCACTCACCAAGTTTGTCACCAAATTTTGAGAATTATTATCTAGCCCATCACCAAATGAATGGTCTTCACCAACTGTCAAAAACGGCTTCCTAGCCAACGTAACGAACACAGGGGTTGGCGAGCGAAGCGAACAGGGGACTACTCTATTAGAATGGTTAATAAGTTTTGAAATGACTAAGTTTTCACTAATGGGTAGGGATTACAATACCGGACCAAAAATTCAATACTGGTATTCGGTATTTTTAAAACGTGATACCGGAATGTCGGTATTAATACCAGTATTTGAAATTTCTCAAAAATTGCTTCAAAACATATTGTATTGTTTCGTTGCCACATTTCATAATTTTGTACAAAAATGGTATTATTATGAAAACGTATTGTGAACAAATATAAAATGAAGGAACAAATGTCATAATAAAAAATCAATGCTAGTAAAAAACAAAATGCATCTATTGAACAGTTTCCAAGCCTGAAAATCATTTTAGTGCTCAACTTTCCTACAGTTGAAACTAATCTTTCTGAATTCACGCAGGTCGGTGGTACTGTTAACAATGCGTGATACACCTCCTGTAATTGTTTAGATTTCTTTTATCATCAAATAATTCGGTCAGTTGCATATTATTTTTGTATAAACGACTTTTATGTGTGTGCGTTTCTTTTGTATTCTGTGTATTATTATTATTTTTATTGTTTTTTAACTTAAAGCTGTAGCTTCTTTCCGAGAGACAATACTTTTCCAATATTAACATCATTTTCTCTTAAGCAGGATGGGTTTGTGTTTACTTTTTATTAGCCTTTTGGTATGAGATTTACGTTAAACTTGACTAAATTTGATGTTGTTGGTTTCTCTTATACATTCGTTTTAGCTTTCTTTTCAAAATTCTTTGCAATTATAATTATGTAAATATTTGAAAATATCTTTGAATTCATGGAACAGATTTATGCTTCTCCTCTATGCAAATTTTCAAGGCAATATATAATTTCTAAATATTATCTTGCCAAGTATGAAACCAAATAGCGAGACTTCAGAACAAACCAATACTGGTGCCAACAAATTGCCGTTTGTAATGCTAACAAAAACAGTTTTTATCAAAATATAGTACAGTTGAGAAAAATATTTAAGAAAAAAAATCTTAAAGCATTCCTGCAATTGATGGTTTGAATAAATTGTTCATCGGACAAATGGGGGGAGGGGCATTCAAAATTATACTCGAAATTAACTTTCCCAAAAGGGAAAATGAGCGATCAGGGAAATGGAACAAATAAGTACATGGTGCACAAAATACTTTTGTTTAATGATATTCTACTGTTTCATACTTTTGAAGCTAAATTTTTACATCAATAGATTGATTTCGGTTCTGTAACATGAGAAAATAAATGTACATTTAAAATATAAGTAGATATTTAATAAGTTAAATTGAAAATTTTTGCCTTAAAACTATTCATTGTTTTCAGCTAATACCGAAAATACCGGTATTTTCCTCAGCAAATACCGGTATTACGAAATTTCAAAATCGCTTGAAATACCGGTATACGATATGCCGGTATACCGGTATTGCAATCCCTAACGATGGGTGATATTACTTACTTAATATAACGGCTGATCGCTTAGTATGCAGTCCTCGACATAAATACAGTTGTAGTCAGTAGTGACTCTGAATATGAATAACGGCTGATAATACTATAATGGCGTAATGAGCGATATTTAATAAGCTGTTATAAAGTACAAAAAGGAAAAACGAAAAGCACTTAAACAGTATTATGTAAGGTCTTAACCGTTATTCTCTAGAATAAAGTAAATTCTAAAATAGAGTCAAAATTTGCCAATCTTATTTCTCTTAACAAGACCAGTGTAAAATAGTCTCAATCCATATTGTTTAAATTAGATAACTCCACCTTAAATCTTCCTCCAGACTTTAAGTGCATGTAAAAATTCGGTGGCAGCACTACTGAATAACATTGTTGTGAGCCTAGACGGCTGAATGGGGCCGTGGTAGCCTGATCGGTAGGGCATTGGACTCGGGGCCGGAGGGGCTCGGGTTCGATCCCCGCTGGTCGAAGACCCACCGTCGTCATTAAAGGGGACTGGGCGACGTTAAATATGCTCGTGGTCTCAATGTCCTCCAAGTGAAACGATACCTCTGGGGGTGCTAGTACCAGGTAGCTATTAGCTCTTGGACTAGTTCTAAATTCTCATTAACTGTTCGATCCGGTGATGGTGCTGCCATCTATCGGTATATAAAATAATGGAGGCAAGGCACTAGTATGCAGACCTCGACATAAATACAGTTGTAGTCAGTTGTGACTCTTGAATAGAATAGAATAGAATAGACGGCTGAATGTATTCGCTCAAGACCTCAATGTGTGTATTCAAATCAAATCAGATTCGCTTGTGTGCGAAGTGGGTGGTGTACTAGTGGAAGAATGTTTGATTCCTTCCCTCGTTCTGGATGAACTTTTCTTAAATTTCTGCACTTTACATTGAGCTAAATGAGAAAACTGAACCGACAAAGTGTATATTATTCTGCCTTTCAATTTACACTAAGAGGATGCGGGTTGGCGTAAGAACTCAATAGTCATGATCTCACTGACCGAAATGCTGAAGTATTATTCTATCACAATTACCTTTTCGTTTATCTTAATTATGGTGGTATGTAAATGTTATGTTACATTCGATTGCTTCAACCGTGGACCAATGACAACAAGCTACAGTTTTTCAAGTAAGACATTTTACTTGATTTTTTAAAAGTTTTTTATTGTTCGTCACACACTTGTTCGAATGCAATGCTTGCTATTTTCTTCGTGAATGAATTAGGTTCAAAAATCATGTTGAAAACTTTGTATTCGACATTATGTTTTAATTTATGCAAAAGTGCTTGTACTTAAAATAAAACATCAATGGCTGCAAAAACTTCGGATTCTACACTGAGAACGGAGTTTCTTTTCAGGAGTTTGGTTGTTGTTGATAAAATAGGATAGCGGAGATCACACTTATTTTCTAATGCTATCTGTAATATTTTTCTAGAGTTTGTAAGGTGATATTAAGTATTTGGTTCCAACATATCATTCGTTTTGGTTTTTTTTTTTAGTTTGTAGAAGCAATGAGAACTTATTTTAGAGTTTACTTCAGGTCATTGGGGGAATTTTATTTGATTGTTATGATTTTAGATGAAGTATTCTGAAAAACCGGAAGAACCCGACGTTTTGAATTTTTCTTGAGAGGGGGTAGGGGGAAAGAGTATATACTCAATATAAATTATACCAAAATTCTGAAAAAACTAAGCCCACTTTCATGCAAATATATTAATTTTCCTAAGCCGGAGGGGGGGGGGGTAGAATTCCACTCCCTAACTCCCCCCCCCCCGACAGACCAGCAAAAAAAAAATCTGATTTGCTCCAGTGAAAGTGCGTTTTGGCCTACTGCGTGTTTTTAATAATATCACTATAGGTATGTTTCAGATAGCGGATAGCATGTTGATGATTCCTTAGTTCAAGAAGACGGGGGGGGGGGGGGGGAGTGTTAGTATAATGTCTCCAGGACGATCTCTAAGGGCTCGTTCACACGCTGTAAGTTGCCAAGTGCATCAGAATTGTCAATAGCCGGTTTTATCGCGCGATGATGAAATGAGAGCGTTCGCATGAAATGTTTGTTGATTTCAAAACAGCTTCAACCAGGGACGGCTCCGGGGACGAGCAATCCGGGGGACCCCACAGGGCCCCACTTCAACTAATTATCACCAGCATGCTGTTGTGAAATGGCTCCAATAACAATTGAGTTTTTGTCATTTGTACGTATTTACAGATCAGGTTGATTTGAATTCAGTGAGAGCGAGGCTCCTTGATAACGTGAGTTTTTTTTTTCCGGAAAGAGGAGGAGACATTGCTTGCCAACCGCTTTTAATCTCTTATTTTAAAATGGTTTCTATGGGATTGCTGCCATGCAGATTAAGCCCATCCTCGACAAAACATCTGTTTAATTCATCACGTTCACGTACTTAACATACTGAAAGATGTTTTTTTTTTTTGTTTCATATAAATTCTTTACTTGGGGCTTGTTAATCAGTTATAGGGAAACATCGAAGCTCAAACTTTTCTCATTTTTTAATATATTTTCTTCTATTTTTCTCCAAAAAGAACGTCATTGTAAGAAGATAAAAAACGTTTTTCTATCATTCTTTTTAAACAAGTCTTTCTTGAGTCGATATCGAGTAAAAATAGCAACGACGAACAGCAAATGTATCACAATCAATTTCAATAAATTACGTTTCTGTCTCTGAATAAGCTAATACGATTAAGGCCATTTTATTAAATTTTCACATGAAGGTATAAAATCATTATGTAGTTTCCCGATCAAATTTAGAGATCTTACAAATTGAATTTTATGCTTTATAAAACATTAATTTTATTTCAACGATATAAGTATGCTGAAATTATCTTACAATGCATTAATCAGAGACCGTTAACAGCATTTTACTTATAATTAATATAATCACTAAAAACTTCATTGTCACATTCGTTTATAAAATAACGGTCTCGCTTGAGCTAGGGAAGCCATTAGGTTACAAGCAGTAACGCGATAGCAGAGCTAATGTTCGTTGGGATTGCGTAAGGCCCCTATAGTGGAGGCTCTCTCGAGTTATAGGGGTTCTGGGATAGCTTACTATTTTACTGACGTGCCTTGGAGCCATAAGTCACGGGAGGTCACTGGGACCTCCCAAAAATTTCCTTATTCAGCAAATTTGGTCTGACGATTCGGAAGGATTATCATCATTCTGCAAAATTTGGACTTCCATTCGGAAATAATTATCATCATTCGGCAAATTTTGTCTGACGATTTGGCAAAATTTGGGATTCCATTCGGCAGATTGAAAGTTTCCACCCGCCCAAAAAATTAACTTCGGGGCGGGGCTGCTTGGAGCTGTGTTGAAACAAATCGCGAGCTTCATATGAACTGACCCTAAAATCTTTCAACACGTCAGACACTCAAGCAAATAAAGAGATGAGCAGTCAAAACACAATCATTCAGATAAAATAAATTAAATGTACGTGTTTTATTTCGTTTCTTTCAATGATTTCTTCACCTTACGAATTATTACCACGTTCTTTCTCAGACAGGTCCACTTTGATTTTATTTCAATATTTATGTTCACTCATTCCAATAAAGAATGTGAGCCATACCATTTTTACTGTTTATGTATGAGACAATTAATCCAAAGGTTTAAAGCTAAACAGCTGGAGTGCATTGAATATTGACAGAATTCCCTTGGTGAAATCTCCAATTTTCCATGGCGTCATGCGGTTGCAGTCGGTCATGACTTCATCCCAAAATATTTATTTAGATTGAGTTTTATTCATATTCTAAATCCGAGTGGGTATGAAAGGTTGATGTAGATGGCAATGGTTATTTTTAGTGGAGAGCCCAGCCGTGATGGGATATGATTGTGAGATGTGTACTGATAGAAATAACCAAGACCTTCTGTTGACTTTTTAAAGCTGAAGTTCATTTTAATGTGACTTGCGATAGGTTAAAATAATATTTGATCTTTTCCTCAATATCTACATTGATTTGATTTTCATTTCAGTTGATGCAGTTTCAGATGAATTTTGTTCTAATATTGTTGCACCGTGAAATAGTATCAAGTAATATTACCATAAATAGAAATTTTATTAATATGAAGAGGAAAAATACACGTTAAGAGTATAGTATGTGAAATTAATATTTCAAACGACTATAAGTATCACTTTTTTTTTAAAGTTGGAGAATCAAATTATCTATTTGGCAAACATTTTACGTTAGATCCCTTTTAAAAATGAGTTAACAATTATGAGTGCAGTATTAATCCTTTATTATGCAGCGTCACATATTTAAATAAATATTCAAATCAAATGAAATGATCAAATGAATCTTTTTATTATTTCTGGAAAAGTGTCTTTGAAAACGAGTTATCACGTTTATGACTGATAGTCAAAATGTAAAACTGCAAATACGTGATCGGAGATTCAATGCACATTATATAATGTTGATCATGACTTTCATGAGATAGTGATATTTTCAATGAAAATTGCAGACACGTATATTGAGTTTACACCAAAGATAAATCTATTTCTACGCACTGGAGACAACTCAACCAGTTGCAACCTTCTCGGCAAATTCTTACCTTAATGTTTTGTTCCTTAAGGATTCCAGAATTATATCAGAAGTTGTCTCTTTGGCATCAATTTAATTTAACCAAAAACTACCTTAATGCTTTGAAAAATAAATTTCATGAAGGACTTTTAGAATCCTGCACAAAACTCTAAAAAACATGCATGCTCATGTTTCGAGGTTACAAGCAACTCTTTTTCAACGCAAGAAGATATGAATTCATGGATATACCCACAGCCGAAGGCTTTTGGCCTTATAACTGCGAAACACGTGCATGCATGAGTTGGCGAAATATGAATTCGTATTATGTATTAATAGTAAATTTGTATGTATTACTTATTTTTTAATCGTTGCTGTTGATGATTTTTACATATGGAGGCAGTGAAAAGCAAACGCACGTAAAAGATTCAAAGCTGTAAATTGTCTTATTACATCCCTTTGCTTCTCACTGCCTCATGAATAACCACGTTTCTTCCTCTTGATCAAAAACAAAAGAAACTAATGAAAATTTGAACTTGCGGAGTACGTCTTCGTAAGATCCGTGGGTTCGAATGTCCTGGGGTCGATTGCTAGCAGTTAGCTCTGAGACTCGAGACTTTCCATCCTTTCAGTTCTGTGGTAAAATTGTGGAGGTTGAAGTGACCTATCCAATTCCCACGGTTTGTCATGGCAATTAAACCGATAAACCAATTAATACAGTTGGAGCGGGGTTCTCTGGGATGTTTAGCTTTCATTGATATTAACGTCAATTTTTCAAAAATGACATCAGAACGACATCAAAATACAACCAAAATGGGATGTGCTCAACTAGATCCCCCAAAAGACCCTATTTTCGAAATTTCAACGTTCTTGAGTTATTTGATACAGATACTTACGTATGTACATATAAACGTCACGAGAATACTCGTGATAATTAACTCGGGTATGGTCAAAATGGATAGTTTCCGCTTTCCATACGTTCGAAGTTACCTGTACCTACGTACGTGGAGAGATGCCGAAAACCAATAATAGGGTTCCAGTTATTTTGTTCAAGTTTGTTAATATTTTTAAATATAGCCAATAACTAAAATAAGGCAGCCAATTATACAGTATTTCACCTTGTATTTTTTGTTGACTTTTATCTGAATACAAATGCAAAAAGCGTTTGAAAACAATTTGTACTCATAAATACATTACCATGTTATCATAAAACATAATTTTTATGTATGTGAAACTGTTTTATGCATTATTAATTCAAACATACTTATGTGGCCTCTCAAATGGTCAGTAACTATAAAGTTCCTCTATTATTAAAAAAAAGCATCTTTTTCTAACTTTTTGTTCTGCATTCACGTATAAAGAGAAGGCTTATCTGTATCTATGAACATTTGGTGCGTAATAATTATTAATGCGCATATTTTTCAAATAACTGCACCAATTTATTAACAAACCTCATGCATCATTTTACGCACAGCTATTTACAAAAAGAATGTTCGTAATGGATAACGAAACTAATTTCCTGATTTTCCATTCGACTAAGCTACACCATAAATAAGTAAAATGTAACTGTAATCTAAAATATTTCATTACTTTAATTGCTACCTTAAGAGCTCTTACATCAACTTTTATTCTTGCTTCGGAACTTTATTTAAGACGGAAAATATCTGTTAGTATAACAATTAGAGGTTAAATAATAATAGGGATTAGAGGTTAAATAATAATAGGGATAGGGTTAAATAATAATAGGGATTACAGGGCATAAAGGAAGCAAAGTTGTTTGTATTTAACCAAGTTTTCTTAAGCAATTTGATAGTAATTGTGAAATAGCTTTTGTGATAAGGTTTAAAAAATGCCATTATACAGTGAAGCACCGTTTATACGTTTCTCTTTTATACGTTTTTATCAATTATACGTTTTTAAAATTGGTCCTTGCAAAGTCTAATGCACATTAACCTATACCTATTATACGTTTTTTTGTTTGTACGCTTTTTTCATATAGTCCCTTCAAAAACGTATAAACGGTGCTTCACTGTATATATTTACTACACAGTCGGGTGCAGGTGAACAGCAGTATCTGCAGAAATGAGTTTTCGAGATATTTGAAGAAATGTGGTGGATTCAATACTAACAATAGGAAAATGTTGGAAATAGACGTTTTTTTTTCGTGCTTTTTTTTCAGCGGAAACCAAATAAGCGAGCATGTGCAATAAAGATAACGTACAACAGATGACAAAAATGCAAGAAAATGAAAAATGTGCAGTTACTTCCCTTTACCTGCACACGGCAGTATAGTATATGTACCTACATTTTTTTTTATCTTACAAAATACCGGAATATATTATGGAAAGGAATCGCTTTTACTTTCAATAGTCAGTTTTTGTTTGTAATTATTTCTAGTGCACTATATCGTCGCCTCAGAGCAACAGTAAGACATCTAATCCCAGAAATAACACTTAAGATGTCCCACTGTTGCTCTGAGGTGACGATATACTGATGTAACCCTTGTAAAGCCAATCATAATAACTTTATTAAAAGATACTGAGGTTTATAAGAATTTTAAAAGCTATTATTTTCTAAATACTTTTGATCTTTATAGAGGTTGATCATAGTGTAAATTTCGCAACCGGGGTTCTTTCCCCGGCGGCAACTTCAGGGGGGGGGGACGGCAAATTCGAAAGGAAAAGGATTTCACTTTTATTTTGGAATTTACCTCGTATCCAGAACTAAAGCGAATGAAGAAAGAATTAGGTACTGTACACTTTTATAATCTTTTCTTAAAGAAATTAATGTCAGCGAAAATCCTGTTTTCGAAATTTTTACTTGCAACTGAAAAATAACAATGAAATTACAGAACACAATTAACATTCTTTTTGTTTTTCTTTTTTTAATTTGGGGACAGGGCTGTTTCCCTCCTATTCATGCCTATGAGAAAAGTCAAATGCTTACTCGCTGGAGCTTGTAAATGTCTCCATAATCATTTACAGGCTCATCCCCCCCCCCCCGTGGGATGAACCTGTAAAAGTCAAAAAGGATGCTTTAGAAAATTTGCTAAAGGAAAACTATTGTATGATTTTGAGCATGACTTAATTATTATCCCGAGGAGAAAAAGTTTATTCATTCTTCTTTTTACTTTACTTAGAAATCGTATAATGTGCCGCCCTTAAAATATATCGCTATTGGTGGTAGCACGGAACCTACATCAGGAGCTAGTTGATCAACGAGGAAGCAATAAATATTTAGTAAATCAATATTTAAGTTTACTGAGAGACGAAACTATTTAAGTGCATAGTACACGCGTTCCAGTTTAGACCCACTAAAAGTGCTTACCTATCCCACTCTGTAGCACATAAAAATTCCTGTGTGAAGAGTCGCTTACTGCTCGCCGTCCCATTTTACCGACTTCTTTTGTAAAATAGTGCAACTGTTTTTAGAAATGAATGACTCGACTAATAAATTTCAATTGACAACAAAAGACACGAGAAAGCATAAAATCCCACCTTTACGATTTTTATCCTTTCAATTAAATAAACTTATGGATTACTTTCTTTTTTTTTGTTTAGCACCCAGGGGCGAACTGGTAAACCCAAGAGGGTGCTAACCTGAACTCCCAAGAGTGCAAAAAAAAAAAAAAAAAAAAAAAAAAAAAAAAATAGAAGGCTTGCAAATTCGAGGGCGGGGGGGGGGGGGAGTGGAAGTATCGCACAGGGGAAAAAAAAAAAGTCGCGTAGGTTCGAGGGTACAAAAAGAAAACGAAGACCCATAGGTTCGAGGGCGCAAAAGAAAACGAAGACCCATAGGTTCGAGGGCGCAAAAGAAAACGATGACTCATAGGTTCGAGGGCGCAAGGACTCGCTCAAGGGGGGGGGGCACCGGCCGTTGAGCCGGCGTGGCGGGCTAGTCCGCCCCTGGAAACACCTCTCGGATTTGCCGCCCCCAGAAATTGTCGCCCGGGGCGAGAACCCCGGCTTGCTCTCCTACCCCCTTTAGATCCGGCACTGCCCCAGGCTGCATAGCATCCACTTTGGTCTTTGAGGTATTTTGCAACAGTAAACTAGTGCTTAATTTACTCAAAATTTCAAAATCAATTTATGTTGAATACATTTTTAGATTTATACCAATTTCAACAATTTTTAATGGATAAATTTTGAAGCAATTTTTCTTACAAAACGAAATGCTTATTGGTGCTCAATAAATGAGGAGAAATCTGTCAAAAGGGAACGGCATCCATTTTTTAGAAAAATTCATTTTTTTGGCTGTTTCTATGTATTTCATGTTTCTTTAATAGAACCATCTACTCTCTAGTTGTCCAAACGAAACAAATCTCAGTTTATTAAAGGGTAAAGTTAAACTTTTCGATCAAAACATAACAAATCCGTCGTCTTCAATTTTCATTTCGAACATATCTTGATTGAACCTGCAGAACGAAAACTTTTTTTTCTAGAGGACATATCTAACATCTCCACCTTTTAATCCACTAGTTTTAGGTTTAAGTACTTCGATATAAGGATATGACGTAGCCATATATTTAAGTTTAGGTGAAATTGGAGTTATCAATAAACAGGTTTTGCTTAAAAGCGCACACTTACAAAATTGAAATGGCGATATCTCCTTGATTTTTTTTTATACGAAAATTTCGGGACAGAATCTTTTATGTGTGTTAAATTACGTACCCAGAGAATTCGATAATGCTGTTAGCTTAATTCGTTTTTTCTACCTCATGAAAATTTTAGGAAAATTGATATGTTTCTTTTTGATAAATTAGTCCTCATGTGCAGGGGTGCACACAGGGGGAGGGGGGGATTATGGCGCAAGTTGATCCATCAAAAAAGGGGGGGGGGGGTGGATTTTCTATTTTTTTAAAATTTTATTTATTTAAATTTATTGATTTATTTTAAATTTATTTTATTCTGTTTATATTTTATTTCATTTAAAAATTAGTTTGTGTGTGTGTGTGTATGTCATTGGCATAGCACAGAACTTTTCTAATAAAGAAATAATATAATTAAAATTAAATAAATGAAAAACATTAAAAACGTAATTGAATAAGGAATATTAGAAAAATAAATCAAATAAAATTTAAAAAATAAACTAAAATAAAAATTTAAAAAAAATAATATATAAATAAAAGTATGGAAAAAAATATCAAAACAAAAAGAGAGTTAAAAAAATTAAAAAAGGAAAAGATGGTTGCGAGAAATTTTGGGGTGGAATTTGCGCCATTGAACTTGGGGGGGGAGGGGGATGGACACCCCTGACTAATGTGATGAAGGAAGGGGGCTATTCAAACTACAGTTGCTCTGTTCGGTCGTTAACTGCGCAAAGGCCTCAATAATTTTCTTTTCCATCTCTCGTTCCCTCTAATTCGAGAAGTGTTTGTTCGGCGCCAGATTTATGAAACGTCCTTATGGTTTTATTTTCTTCATGCAAAGATTAAATATCATTACTGACTGGTTATTCTGCGTACTAATTTGCCTTGATACGGATCGTTTCTTTTCTTGGGTTACTGAAAAAAAAAAAAAATAGTTTAAATCTATATAAGCAATTGCACGGGACACCTTTTTTTTCCCAAGCCGGATCCGGTGGGTGGGTATTCGAGGAGGCACGGAAAAGAGTTCTGCGAAAGAGAGTTCAACTATTTTTGTCTGATAAATACACCTCTGACACCCCCCCCCCCCCCTGCAGCTTTTTGGTTGATGTGCTCATATTTTAATAGTGACCCCATACACAACTAAACTGGATCCCCTCAGTACTGTGCGTAACTTTACAGCTTCAGTTCATCACATGAAAGTGTTAGGTAATCAGTCATATATAATAATAGTTTACTTTTGAGAAGAGCTTCTGCCAGAAAAGCGATTCACTTATTTTGTTGTCCAAAAAGGAGGGTGGTTGCATTCTTTTTTCTATTTCTTTTCCTAGAACTGCTAAATTACACAGCAGCACTTTCTACGTATTGAATGAGATTTTTTGAGCTTTGAAGTAATATAGAAGAGGAACCGCTCTTGTTTCTGGTATGCCAGGTATTGCCCCCCCCCCCCCCCCCCAAGATCTTAGATTTTCGATGGATACTTTGGGTTCTTAAGATTTTGTTCGAAATTCTCAGTCTGTGGTGTTATTCAAGAAAAGTTTACTTTTATTGAATATTTTACTATTAAATATAATATTTTCACTAAAACATAGTTGTTTTGTCTAAGCGATCAAGATTTTTTATTGCTTATTTCAAAACTGAAAATTACTTCGGACACAGGGAAAAAGTTTCATCGCTTTAGTTCAAATATTTAAAAAGTTATGAATAGTTTTAGGTCATGCTCGCTATGTGCTCTTATGCAAAAGAAAAACTTGAAAATTGCTTTTTCTCGATGATCGTTTTTTTTTCTTTTTTTTTTTGTGTGTGTGAGTGTGTGTGTGTTTTCATGTCATTAGAATTCCTAAAGATGTTTTTCTATTAAAGATAGTTTTAAAGTAATACTTTTTGCAGTCAGGATAATATATTTAACAAAACTGTGCACTGGATAAGCATTTCATAAATTACTCGAATGTTTGCAGCATGTTATACCTTCAAAAACAAATTTAAAAGAAAAAAATACGATTTTTTACATAATTAATCACAGACAATTTTCAAATATGTAAGCAAATGAATGCACAGATTTTTGGAGATGATTATTGTGATCGCTTAGGAAAAAAATTTAAATAAGTGCAAAAACAAAAATGCTCTAGAGATTTCTTAAGAAAAATTGAAAAATTTCCTAAATGTTTTGAATTTTTTAAAAAATAGCAATATTTATTAAATTTTGAAAGTAAATTATTGATTTTGAAATATATAGGTATGCATGTTATTGTTTCAAAGAAAAACAAAATTTACCTAAATACAAAAAAAAAAAATGTTTTGAAGGTAATGCAATGCCCTTAAGTGTAAAATATTTTTTCTTTCTTCCCTTTTTTTTTAGTTTCAGAGTTCTTATTGTTACATGTGTCTCTAATCTTTTATAAATCTTCTAGCTTTGGAATATCGTAGGTGTAGGGCCTATGTAGTTTTTCTTTGCATAGTAGTAGCATACAATTATTTTTTGATCTACCAAAGGTGGGCCAAAATGTGATTTTGCCGACTGGACCAAAATTAGCCTGTCCGCCTCTGTAATGTATATATATATATATATATATATATATATATATATGAATTAAAAATATGGATATCGGTGGCGTTTTCTAATAAAATTTTACCAAATGCAGAGCTAAAGACAAAGTGTTAACTAATATGAAAAGTAAAAAACAAACTTTTGAATACACGTTATTGAGCAGAAGAAAAATGAATGAATCTAACTAATTTTTGAAATTCAAATCTAGTCTTTGTTAGATTTGGACAAACTTTAATTTACCTAAAAGTATTATTTCTCTTTTACTAAAATATTTTCAGAAACTGTTTGCTTAGAGCAATACTAATTTCTGTTAAATGTGAGTTGTCGTTTTGTTTTTCTTCGTGGGTGCTCATGTCCACGGAACAGACCTTGCTTTCGAAAAAACTTAAATTTTTCCAGTAAACCACTTCATAGTGAGATAAATAAATACCTTTGTGCTGAACAGTAAAGTAACGTAAAGTAACAACGTCTAAAAAGTACAAATTCGAAATTTACTTCATTTCAAAAAAGAAAATTGCGAATTTGTGCTTTTTAGGACGTTGTTACTTTACCTTACTTCACTTCATAGTGACTTTCAATTGCCTCTTTGTCTGATATCTATTTATCTTATATTCTGTTCGATTCCGCCATAAGAGCAATAAAATTTAATAATTATATATATATGTATATTAAACTTTATTACTTGTGACTGTATTTCATTTCAAAGTCCAACACGCTAGCACTGCAATACCGCCATAAAACCAAAAATTAAATATTTGCACTTAATTACGGTATTCACCTGGATGCACGATATATATGCATACATATGCAATTTGTACTTGAAGTGTTTAAATATGGAGAACAAATGAGAAGCATGTCCCTAAAATAGCATGAATCTATGTTTATAGTGGCGAGGCAGAGAAGTACAGCCAAATTGTTTGCATAAAGATTATCCTCATATACAAACAAGATTGGAAAGTCAGTGGCTCAATTGCAGCAATTGACATGGAGATGGGCCCGTTGACCAATGTGTACTAGAGATAATGATTATACTTAAGCTGGGGGAGAAGTTAGCTGATTTCATTTGTTACACGAGAGTTGGAAAAGGATTCGCTATTAAGTAGAAATGTGGAATGGACGTTCACTTTAACTGCTCATGTTTCCTATATAGCCGTGAAATATATGCGGTACGAGTGACTTACGAATTCTGCAGTTGAATCGTTTTGAAAATTTTAAAAAGGAAAAGAAAGCTTCCTGCTAAAAAGCGCAATCAAGTAATTCTAGTGAATATACAGTCGAGTCTCGACTTCCGCGAGGGATGCGTTCGAGGATCCCTCGCGTAAGTCGAAAATTCGCGTTATAGCAAAGGGTATGTGTACAGTTTTTTTTAAATATGCCAGATTAATTTACACTTGTTAACATCAACTCAAAACTGATTTAAACCATTCCTTAACTATAAATTACCGTTTCTTTACAGAAAACTTCACCGTATTTTTTTTTAAAGCTGTTTTAGTGAATATAAAATTGTTACGCTGCACGAATGATCAATGGGAAAGAGACATAAAATAAACCAGTACGGTGCGCACAGTATGTAGTAATAATTAAATAATGATCTATAACAGTAATGTGCAGTAGATCCAGTAATAATATTTGTAACTTAAAAAAAAAGACAGAAGATGATGGTTTATGCTGCATATCAAACCCTTCTTCTAATATATTTCTGAATACAGTTGCTTCACTAGTTCTTTTATAGCATCTCTATCTATGGTACCATCCCCCTTCCTGGTCTCTTTTATCCACAATACGAGAAAAGATCCATTTTCATATTGTTTTTTGTATTTTTGCTTACTCTGCGAACTTTTACGGATTTCCTTTTTCTTGACTTTTAATTGTACATGTAAAACATTTCATTTATACCTAATTGTCGGGCTACCTTCGACGCACTTTTTAGTTGTTCAAGCTTGTCGAAAATCTTTAGCTTTTCTTTAACTGTCAGAAACTGTCTCCTTTTCTTTCTATCTCCACAAACTGTAGATGAAACAGCATTCTTAGGTGTCCTTAAATTTCATCAACATTTTGCATTTAGAATGAAAAAAAAAGAAAAATGAGAAGTAGCTATTTGTATACATTAACAAAGCGATGTTCAGACTAGTACAATGTGGGAACTTCCGCTGTCAGTGATGCTAAAGGAATGAAGGTCTATTAACGGGGGGGGGGGGTAAAAAAAAAAAAAAAAAAAAATAGTAGCTAAAAAACAAAATCGCAACTTACATACCGTGATTCCCTTTCAAAAATTTTTGTGTTGCGGGAGCGGAATTCGCATTAGGTCTATAATTCGATGCTGGTGAAAAAACTCGCGTTATAGCCATTTCGCGTAAATCGAATCGCGTTGTAGTGCGAGTCGACTGTATATAAAAATGTCACTAAACAAATCTAGGAAATATTTTTTTTACTAAGCAGCGGAGATTCATTTCATCCAAATAATACTGTACTTTCGACTTGGGGGTAAAAAAGAAAAAAAAGTAAAGTTTGACTGCGATGCGATGACGGATGATCTTGAAGCTTAAATATTATTTGTATCATTTGTAATTATTGTTGTTATTATTTTGTAACATATAGGAGAAGTGAGAACTCTCCCATTACTATGCGGCGCTTTCTTATATATTCTACCTATTAGAAATGATGTTTCGGCTTCAAGGTTATCCGTGGTCAAGCTTTAATATGTATTGAAGAGTGAAGAAGAATAATCAAAGTGAATGAAACAATGTAATCAATGAAAACAAAAAACAAACAGGTAATAAATTAGAACGTAAGCATTTTTGTTACACTTGCCTATGATGAAATTGGTGCCTTCGGTGTTTGAATGTTTTCGTGGCATTTTCAGTGCTAAAATATTCCTTGTACTAAGTAGTCTTATCATTATTTTGTGTCTATCAAGTGCTTACAGAACAGGCTATTAGACTATAGAATTTGACAGTAAGCACAGTTGCAATTAGGAAATTTAATTATTTGCTTATGCGACTCAATTACTGTACCAATTTTAACAGATACAGTGTAGGTTATAAACCCCTTCATTGGAATTAATATATTCGTATGTGTTTAATTTTAAAGAGTTTTTCTTTGAAGTATGATGCTAGTTCCGTATTTTCTAATAGTGTTCATATGTGCCCCAGGCCTATTCACATCTGCAACCCAGTAGGAGCACATGTGAACAACTGAGGACACTTTTTAAAAATTCCATACAGTAAAAAAATATTTTTTAAAAACATTTTTTAAAAAAAAAAGACGTATAATAGACGATTCAATAATGAAAAAATTTTTGCACTGAAAAATTTATATTTTTGGAGAAATGAAGAAATGGAAAAAAAAAGTTTAACATGTGCCCCCTCTTTCCCCTAGTTAAAAACAGATTGATTTATATAACTACCTTATAATGACATAACATTTGAAGAATATATTCTTTTAAATTTTCATTAGTTTTTATGAAGAGGCATTGACAGCGTTCGTACGCGGCCGTCTCAAGTATTTTTTTTTTGCGCTGCCGCCCTCATCATCTACTAAACTTGCCAGAATTCTGAACTGTTAAACTGGAAGACTAGAATGCTCCCCTGCTCCCCCCCAGCCGTGTCAGAATATATTCAAAAGGGTACACACCCATTACTGTTAAATTGTTTTAGAGAATAGTTCATTTTCATTGCTATGAACAAATAGTTAATAATTATGAACTTAAAACATCAGGGGTAGTAATAAAATGGCACAACGCAGGTAAATTTAAACATCTTATTTCGTACAATTTCCAGTACCAGTTCAACCTCTTGGGCAAATTTTCAGCGTAATGAGTTATTTCATGTTTCTGTGGCGGAAACTTCTTTGTTTGAGCAAGTGTTGTATGTAATTTTATTAGTCCTTTTACGCGTGAAAAACATATTTCATACTAATTGTTAAGCTGGAACTTAATTATTGCAAACGATTGTATTAACATTCATGTGAATTTATGATAAAGTTTAAATTATTTATTAAATTAAGGAATTCTTCATTTTTGCAAGTTAGTTCCAAGGTAGATTACGGGACACTTGTGAACACACGACATCTAAAGGCACATATGAACAGTTCCCAAATCCTCTCCACAATATTAATATTTGTTTACGGGTATGTGTTAAAAAAATTGTAAATATTTATAATTTTTTTGCCTTGCAATCAGTTTGTAAATCTATTATTAGTTATTATCATTATTATTAAATGTTTATTTTTATTATTTTCGATTTCTTAATTTTCTTGTAGCTTAATAGTTGGTCAACAATTTAGTGTAATATGATACGGGAAATAAAAATACAAAATATTTACATTTAATCAAAAATTGAAGTTTGAAATAACTTTAAAATACATTTTTATGCTCTGCAGGAAGCTTAAAAGTAATATAGTATAATAAGAATAATCTTAATATTTTTTGTACTACATATTCTTTTAAGTTTTTTCCTTGTCAATACAGTGATAACAGTATAGGTAACAAACCCTTCCATTCAATTGTTATATATACGTCCATGTTTCTGATTAATGAGCTTTTCATTGAAATATGATGCTTGTTCTGCATTTTTTAACTGTATTCCTATGTGCCCCAGGCTTGTTCACATGTTCCTCGCTATAGGGGCACATGTGAACAGTTGAAGACATTTTTTAATAACACCATAAAGTAAATAATTTTTAAAAATCTTTATAAATTCCGTTACAAAGGAAAGACTAAATCACGGGCAAAGTTTTGCTCTGAGATATTGATAATATTATTAGAAAAAGAAAATAATGAAAACAACTGTTCTTATGTGCCCCCTTTCACTTACTTTTCATTGGCTGAGACTTGTTTTTAGAAAGTTTTCTTTGGTTTTAATCTTGTTGTAAAAATCTTCACAAGCTAATCCGATATTAATTGTACATGTCAAGGAAGCAAATGACAAATAATTATACTCTAAATAATCCTTCAGAGTTAATTATTTTCAGACGTTTTCAGTAATCAAATTTATCTTTTACCGGGACATGATGGAAACCGGCCGGGAAGCCGGGATTTCGTTTGAAAACCGTGACTGATCCGGTCAAACCGACAGGTCTTGCAAGCGTTGTCATAACTCATCATTGGATCATCTGAAATCAAAAAATCAAAATGATTTTATTTGTTTATAAGTTTTTGTAGGTAAGAAGGTAGGGTGTGCCTTTTTTAATCGATTTTTCAATTTTGTACAGCACTTAAAAGTCATAATACCGGGCTTTTCATCAGAAAAAAAACTAAAATTTTCGCAATTTTAAACTGCGTTAAAATTATTTTTAAAACATTGACGCTGTTACCCGCAGAAAATCATTTTGGTTTTATTACTTCAGATGATCCTGTGATTAGTTATGAGTGACATCGCAATAGACTTTTTTTTTTTGGTCTTGAAACGTCAACGGAGTTTGCTGTCAATGGGTGAATTTACCATGAACGTTAATGAAAATTTCAGATTCATCTTCAAATGTCACTTTATTGTGAAGTAATTATAGAAATGAATATAAAATGTTTCGTCAAATAAATGACCGAGAATTTACTCTCTTTTTTGTATCGAATAAACTTTACTCCTCCCTCTCCCTTAAATTAATTTCATTTTCCTTACCGCGTAATTTCAGTATGTCCAGAAGAGTAATTACATTACTAAATTCAGCAAGTTGTGCACATTATTGTTTTTTCTTCAAAATAAAAAAATATTTTGGAAATGTTTGATGAAACTCGCGTAATTATGCAATGCATGCAGTAAGCCTAGCTTAACTACAAGTTGTGACGCGAAGATGCGCAGAAATTATTGCTCAATCCTGAAATATTTATTAGTTAGCCGAACTTGAAGAGGTTTGATGCCATATAAGTTCATCATGTAGTTCTTAGAAATCCTTCATCTTACATCCCCTTGAGGTGCGTGTACCCCAGTTTGAGAAACGTTGATATAGGTTATCTGAAACCAAGCTACAATTTCGAAAATGGCGCCTTCAGATATCTGCTCCGATCCGATAAGCAGAATCTAGAATCAAACTTTTGAGGATGGCCGGATGCAAAACCAAACAATCAGTGTCTATTTATACGTCTCAGAATATGGGAAAACGAGTGGAAGATATATATATATATCATAAACAGGGGGTGCGGTTCTTATTCGTAGAAACTAAACGGTTGACCTTCAGATAATATGCTCATAAGCACATTTTACTGCGTAGAGTATAAATAAAAGTTATATGTAGATCGTGTCATTTTCCTTCTGTCTTGAAAACCTCTTTCGACCCATAAGTCTCTGAGATATTTAATTAAAAGATTAACAGTTTTTTGTTCATTAAATATTTTATTGTGATCTGCAACTCTGCTATATTTAACATTTTGAAAAATAATAGGATATAATATATGATACTCATGATCAGAGACCGACAAAAACGGAAAAATATTAGGCACCAGGGAAAAACTTGTAGACGCCAGATAAATTATTTTTAATAGATTATGAGAAAATTCAATGTAACATGCCTTCAAAAAGACTCTTGATTTGCAAGAACTGATCACCCAGGAAGTTCTTTTCAGTCACACGGGTGGCTTGGCACCTGGTATTTTTCGGGCTCTGCTTATGAGACTTAAAAAATAAATGCTGATCCGCAGGATCTGACAAATCCCGAACGCAGGTCACCTGGGTGACTAAAAAAGCACCTTTGTAATTAGTTTTTTTCAGAACAAAAATCCTTTGAAAGCCATGTTACTTAGAAATTCCCTGCAAACGCAGAAATAGTTTGCTGGCGCCTAAGATTGTTCCATGGCACCTAATATTTTAGTTTTTGTCGATCTCTGCTGATTCGCATGTGAGGCTGATTTGGTGTTGCTGAAAACTGCAAGATCGATTTGTTAATACATCTTGGGTTTCAATTGATGACAAATGATTAAATTTGTCGATTAGTTACTTATAGAAACTTTATTACGATAATTCATTGAGAGGAATTTAATAGAAACTCTATTTTAATAAACTTAATTATTTTTAATAAACTTAATTTATCCGTCAGGGTGCCCCTGCTTTCTTCTTTCTAATGGGGTTTGACTTTCCCCTTAAATGCTTGACAAAAAATATTAACACTAATAAATGTGTTAAAATATGAATAGTACTTAACTGCAAATTGATAGCAAAGTACTGATTTGATGAAACGCTCTTGTTGAGAAATAATCTCTCAACGAAATGGGAAACTTTTGTCAGGGGGTGTGATGAACCAATGTGACAAAGGTATGCGGCAGTTAAAAGAACTGAAGGACAAAATAGAGATTAGTTTGAATTTCGGTAAAATGTTCAAGTTTTGATCTGATTTTCAAAACCTTAATTTAATTAATAACTCGTTGGATGCACTTAATTAGGCGTATATGTACGTAAGTATTTGGTGTCAATCTGGGTGTGATAGCACTATTGATTTATTGGGTAGATTTGAGCAGTCGTTTTTCATCTATAGTTATGTCTACTATCAAATTTTCTATCGAATCATCAATTTAATTTGAGTTTTTCAGTTTTTTACTTTCCAAATTTAGTATATATCCGATGTATTTCACGATCGGTATAGGTTTTTGCTGTCCAGTTTTTCCAAGATGATAATGTAATGCAAAGATAAATTAAATTCTATGTGAATGAGTAGGGTAGACTTTTTTGTTATTTATCTCAATTGATGGAGGCTCCACATAATCATAACCATTTTAATAATAAAAATGTCATTTTTTTATTTTAACCATAAGAACAAAAATTTGGAGCGTGTCACCTAGCACAAAATGAAATTTAATTAAAATATAAACTACATTTTCAACATGGACAATTTTTTATACTCTGTATTTTAAATACTTTCATTTATTTTAACTGAACTTGTAATTGTAGTAGGGGCATTCCAAGGTATTTTTGACATTTATGTAGAGTCCGTAACGTGACCTTTTTTGCCATAACTTTTTAATTTACTGTTTGATTAGCATATTATTTTATTTTGATCTTTTCCTACCAACACACCAGCTCAAATTAAAATAATTTGCAAATCAAACGGTAAATTAAAAAGTTATGGCAAAAAAAGGTCACGTTACGGACTCTACATAATGTCAAAAATACCGTGGAATGCCCCAGTAGTAATATCATTATGATGGTCAGTTTTTTAAAAATATAAGTATAGATATACCTTTTAATGGAAACATGACTAGTAAGGTAAACATATGAAATAAATTAGTTGCACAATAAATAATTAAAATTTCAGTATTTCAATGGTACTACTAATTAATCCGCAACTAAGCTACTAATGTTAATTTAAAAAAAATTAAAATTTATAATCTGAGCGATTTTGTATAAGATGTAGGCTTCCGTTAAATGAGCACTCTTCGTCAAATCAAACTGCAAATCATGACATCGCTCCAAATGATAATACTAAACTTGTATTTGTTTATCGTTTCGGAATCCGACATGATTTCGATACCATAGATGTTTGGTGATTTTTTCCACATCTCGTAATGTAATATGATGCAGAAAGCTAAAAATGGAGAAGCGACTGATTTTGGAGCTTCTGCTTTGTATGCTAAGCCAGGCTTAGACTTTTCTATTTATTTGTCTTCAAAATAAAGCATTTCAATGCATGTCAAACATTGCCAAAAATATTATCAAATTATAAATAATTTACTGAACTTCTGGTGCTTTAACAATGAAACAATGCCGTCACTCATGCTATGGCGCGAGTTTATTGCTAATGACGTCCGAGTGTTACTCGATCAGTTATTTTGGCTATTATACCTGTGTGAATTCGGTTTTTCTGAACTATTAACTAGAAAACAACGTACGGTTTTTTTTCTGATGGAGTTATACTGGCGAATACATTGCAGCGTAAAATAAATAAAAAAATCGTATGCATTCAAACAAACCAAAGATGTAAATGTTTTTTTCCAGGGAAGCAGAGTCGGAGGGAAAATGACCGAATCCGGCTCCAGCTTGGGGAGTTTTAGAGCATTCGACTCCCCTTTTCCCTAAAATCCGTCCGACTCGAACTCCGGCTCAACAAACACGGGCAGGTTGTGAATATCGAGGAAAAAGGACTCTAGCTCCGACTCTTGGAAATTGAAACCTTAAACTCCTGACACCGGCTTCGACTCCTGTACCTCAAAATGAGTCCGACTCCGCAGCCCTGGTTTTTTTTTTTTTTTTTACAGCGAAAATTAATTCCTCTTACACAAAACAATTTTCCCAAACTAAAAATCATGTCTTTTTTTTTTAGAATGCTAAATAAACATAGACATCGTATTCTGAGACAGAATTCTTTGTCACAGAATATGCGAAAATCTGTCATTATTTTCGAATAAACGTCTTCCAGCGAAGTAACAATAACGCAAAACGGATCCCTTTTTTCTTAAAATCTTTGTATAAAACTTCTTAAAGTGTATGGCTGTAACGAAATTCTTTCTCAGAGACTAATATTTCCAGAAGCAACTTTCCCACTATGTGCAAAATAAACATCCTCCGTAGGATGCTTATTTTGCAAGTAAAATAAACATCGTACTGAGGATGTTTATTTCGCAAGTAAAATAAACATCGTACTGAGGATGTTTATTTTGCAAGTAAAATAAACATCGTACTGAGGATGTTTATATGCAAAGTAGTATAACAAAAAAGTTTAATACCTTTTTGTCAGCTGAATCATTATCTATATATATAACATGGCACTCAGAGTTATAAACTCAGTGATGCAAAATAGCACTTTAGTTAGATAATGAGTCTAAACAACTTTGTTATTTCAGACTTCAATAAAGCTTGAAATAGCTAGTTTGCATTTTGTGAAAGAAAGGAGCAGAAATAACAATAATATTTTTTTTTTTTTGTCATTAGTCAAGGGACGTTCGAATGAGTCAATAAAAATTGACTTAACGAAAGCATTCCCACGCATGAATCTGTTCTTTCCTCGCGATACGCACTGCTTAGGTTTTTTCTCTTCATCCCCCCCCCCCATCTCACCCCTTTTTTTTGTCACGAAACTTTCAATTTAAAATAAAAGTTGAAAATCTAGCCAGTTGGGTTAAAAAAAAGAAACGCAGCGTCGTTAGCAAGTTTCTTGGAAGTAATTGCAACGATATCTTGCGTTTCCTCGCGTTTATTTGCTCTTCTATTCTTCCTCTGGGAAAGAATTGCTTTTAGATGTTTTGTAATTCATCACTGTTTATGAGTAAATTGCTTTATTTAGTGTTATTGCATTTTTAGGTGAATTACTTAGACTTGCCCGCAGATGCCCACACTACATTTTTAAGCCGTCCAAAAATGGCCTTTAATTTAAAAACAAATCATTTTTTACGCATTTACTTTTACCTTTATTCAATAGGTAGAAAATATTTAATGGGGATTTATTAGCAATTGCAATACCAGACCAAAATTTCAATACCGATGTTCGGCCTTTTTTGAAACGTGATACCAGAATATCGGTATAAATGCCAGTAATTTCTTAATATAGGATCAAAACATCCTTGTTTCGTTGCCATATTTCATAATTTTGTGCAAACGTTACATTATGAAAATTTATGTGAACAAATATAAAATGAAGGAACTTGTGATTTAATAAAAACATTAATAGTGAGCAACGAAATGCATCTGCCAGTTGTCACTAAGCCAGGAACTAATATTAATGAGCTAATTTCCTGCACTTGGCACTGAACAAGTTGCTCGATAGTACTGTTGATAATTCTCGATACAAGTCATCCAATTGCCCCGAAGTAACTCATCTTCAAATACTTCAAGATTTTGCATGCAGGTTTTGGATAAATTATTCTGTATTGTGTGTAATATTTTTCATTTATTTATTTATATCTAATTGTAATTTTTCTTTGAGAAGTGATTGTTTCGCATCATTAACATGTTCAAAAATTTAATCTTGATCAGGATAGGTTTGTTAGCTTTTAGTTACTTTTTGATGGGAAATGTGCGATGAACTTATTTAAATATGATCTCGGTTAGTTTTTTTTTACTATTTTTCTCTTCCTTTATAAAATCCTTTATCATTATGCATCACTAGCATTAGTATTATGCATCTGATAATATTTTCCAGCTCACTATGCCTTTGTTCTGTGCACAATTTAAGGTAGTATATAATTTTCTAACTATTATCTCGTCGAGTATACAGCTAAATCTTGAAACAGGACAGCAGATTAATACCGGTAACGGCAAATTGCTATTTGTAAAATGAACAGAAAAGGTTTTTCTAGAAATCCAAATATTAAAAAAAAATAAATAAATAAATAAAATAAACGGAAAATTAATGTAATTGATGGTAGGAATAAATAATTCACAGCCCAAATTTACATTTGTAACTATATTTGCAATTAACTTTTACGAAAGATCAAGTGAGCTATTAAGAAAGAGGATGAAATGAAATCATAGTGTGCGAAAATGCAATTCTTCACACCAATCATGTGATGAAAATATCGTTTTGTATTCTTTCCTCTACTTTTTGTTATTGTCGTTTCCTGTACGTTTTGTAATTTTGTAATTAGTATTTTTAATTTAGTTATATTCTGTTAATTCGTGTTTCTGAAGTCAGGTTTTTTAATAGATTGATTTCGATACTGTAACCAGAAAAGGAATGTAGAGTAGATTGGGACACGTTTACGCAGTACCCTTTTTTCAAAACGAATTATAACAGGAGAGCCACCCGTCATAGCAGATTGACGCTGCTCTCTAGTACATATTCGCACAAGTTTTTGAGCATCAGTCGAACTTCGGTCTAACATGCAGAAATAAAAATCTGTTTTTTGCCAAGTTTATTAAGTTTTGTGTTGAACGTTTTGAAGCTTATTGGGAATAAATAAAACTTAGTTAAAGAAAAAATGTATAAATATTAGCAGAATTTTATCCTTTTTTGAGAATTGCACTTGTATGAACTGAAATGTTATTAACTTTTTTACGTTAAAAATGAAACCAAACTTGGCGACGCACGGGGCAAGTTTACGCGTTGACGTCGGAGCACCTTTACACACGTTCTTGCGGTGTCATACTTTTAAACGTGCTCTGATCTTTTTTCGCTCCGAACTGTCTCAAACCATTTTAGTATTTTCAGGCTATTTAGTTTTGAAAATCACCATTTTTATTTTTAAATTGAGTTACAAATTCGTATCTAATATGTTACAATTATGTAGTGCCGCCTTCATGCCCATTCAGCTTTTACTTCATACACTATTCAGTCTGTAATAAGTTTGCTTTATTTTAACAAGGGTAAGACATTATATTCAAAACACTAATAGAACCATGTTAGGTATCAAAATAAATATGCGTAAACGTGCCCTGTGTCCGGGGCAAGTTTACGCAACCGACTTGGACTTAAAAATAACTTTTTAAACTGTTAAAAACACAAACTGAGCAACAGCGGATTATACCAATTTTGACTCCATTAATTGCTTCATAAAATTGCAATGTCTAAAATTTCTTAAGTTAAAACATAAAAATTAGAAAATTCATTGAAAAAAATCCTCGCAAACGTCCCCCGGTCTACCCTACATTTAAGATAAAACTAACAAGTCAACTTAAAAATTCTTTGATTAAAAATTATTTATGACTTTCAGTTAACACCGAAGTAGCCGGTAATTTACCTTAGCCACTATTTCTGTATTGCAAAATCGAAAAATAGCTCGAAATACCGGTATTCGGTTTACCGTTATACCGGTATTGCAATCATTACTCCCATCTACTCAATCAAGGAGTTTTAAATAGACATTGCAAAATATATTGTCTGTAATTTATTTCTTTATTTATTCTTTGTAAATTGAATTTTTTATTTAAAAAAACCTTGATTGAAATAAAACTGCATTGAATTAAATGGAAATCTCGTATTTGAAATGTTTCAGGTAAAAAAAAAAGTTTCAAAAAAATGAATAAAAATATATTCTTAATGGATAATTTTTAAACATATTTTAACAGTAAAGTTTTTATTACAAAACTTATCCCCGTTTTGAGTAGGAGTTAAGGAAAATAAAATCTTTGTGCTATTAGATACATAAGATATCTTCGATAATCTAAAAATACTTCTTAATAAGAAGTTTTTAAGAAACCTCTATCATGAAGCAAAATTCGTTTTTCTTTATAGCAGCTGGAGAGACAGCTGACGTTAAGCCCCAAGATGGTGGACGAACACTCATGTCGTTACTTAAGCTATAATTCAGGTCTTTATGTGTCACAAGGGTTTCTTTGTTAAGTAATAATCGATAATGCCAAATACAGCTTTTTTCAAAACCTACTTTTATGGCAGCGTATTGAGATTAAACTTATATTTAGTGTTAAAAACTTAACTGGGTATGAAAAACAAAGATTTTATGGAAAAGGTTAACGCGAATTATAAAGAATATGTTCTTTTTTTCAGACGAGTATTATGATCTACTTCTGTATTGATATAGTCTCGAACATAATTGTCTCATGCGGGAAGCCAAGGGGAGTAACTGCCCCTCACTTCCAAGGGTAAAGGGATCTTGATCCTTCTTTTCTAAGCTCAAAATAAACGATCTTTTGAAAATGGATATTTTTGATTGATTCACGCACTTAAAGAAAAATGAATTTACTTAACAATTGTGTGTTTTATATTTTTTCTCGCGTTATTTTTTCATCGAAATTAAAACGGAGTTTTGAATTGGAAGGTGGGAGTCTATTGCGGTTCTGTGGCTATCTCTCGAATTTTAAGGCTGTGTCCCGAATTTATTAGGGAAGGCCATTTAAGCAGTTGTGTATTGAAACCAAATATTGCAGCTCAAATTTCCAAAGAAAGTCAGCTTTAGAGTGCTGTCCTCCTACCTCACCTCCCAATCTATACCCCCATATTCTTTGACCCCAACTTTTTTGGTGCACCTGCGCCGCCTACGGTCTCAAAAATATATCACACATTATATATATCACTCGAAATTATCACACCTATTTTTAATTTATTTTTCCTTAACTATAGGATTGTGAGTAAAACTTTTTTTCGGAGGGAAAAACCAAAGACTAAAAGAAATATTGAACAACCAACGCATCGGGTACAATAATTGTAGCTATCGATTGACGTTTTCAATAAAAACTATCTAAAGTAAGTCACTTAAGGGAATCAGGAGCCCCCCCCCCCCCCCCCGATTCCCCCGTAATTACCTCCCGGCTTTTAGAAATTACTGCATTGACACATAGTGAGCGTGGTTTATTTAACATAATTTCTATTGAATATAACCTTTGCCTATTGGAAAAAATTGAATTGACGAGCCTGTTATCTGGTTTTTTCAGCTATCGATATTGAGAAATCACTAATTTTGGTAGTCCAAACCTGTGTTTCAGATGTAAAGATATAAAAATCATTAACATGTATGCGTACTTGAGGTTAAAAATTTGTAGTATTAACAGATAGCTTTGAGCAAAATTATCTACTTCATAAAATCAATTTTTTTTATCAACTGCCGATACTTTGAAGTCACTTGTAAACTAATGGGGAAAAAATATCGTCGGATGAATACTAAATAGGTAGCGAAAAGTTTGGAAAAACTTGTGTTTCACTTCGGTTGAAAATTTTTCTTTGAAAGAAGACAATTACATGAAATTTAGAAATAGTAGTTTAATAAAATTGAAATCAAATTTTCTCACACCCCCAAAATCGTGAAAAAACATGCTCTGTTTTTTTCCGAAGCAGTATATAAAAAATAAAACGTAGTTACCTCATTGTAGCATTCACCCCCACGTATGTTCTTGCATATTATTCTATTGCTATTGTAGTATTATTTCATCAAGCAATAATCGGTAAGGTAGAGAAATAAAGCACCTTTTTTCAAAATATTGACATAGTAACTTATCAGCAACACTTACTAAGTTAATATTTAGTTTTAAAGAATCTAAACTAAGTTCGAAAATTTAAATTTATGATGGAAACTAGTTTCTCAATGTACAAAGAATATATCCTTCTCTAACACAAATTTTTATGATCAACCTACGTATTGATACAGCCTCACATAAAATGAAATATATCCTCCATTGCGTCATTTTACAAATGTTTTTTCCACTTCAAATATAGGTTTGTGAGTCAAATAACGATTCACAAACGGGAAAAGCGTAAAATATAGTAAAGGTCGGTTTGAAATGTCATTCTTTTAAAAACGGTTTGTGAAAGAAACATCGGTTGGAGTGGAAATGAGAAAGCTTCGAATTTAAGCTAGAAAATCACTTGATTACAGTAATTAGTGTTTTACATATCGTCGCTTCAGAGCAACAGTGAGATATCTAATCCCAGAAATAACACTAAGATATCTTACTGTTGCTCTGAGGCGACGATATTGTGAACTCAATAAAAAAAAAAAATCACTAAAATTTTTCAAACAAATAAAAAGGAATGTAATTATGAACGGAATGTTTGTCAAAAGTTCAAGAAATTCTTTTTTATGCTCTCTTATCTCCGTTGAACTGTAATCTATTATAAACATAACAACATCAGAAAGTTATTTTGATTTGCAAAAGGATTAAACACAACATTTTTATTAATTGGACACGAAACAGATTATGCTTCGTTGTAAAACAGTCGCCTAATTTCTAATTAAGCATTGAAAGGGCACTTTTAAATCGCTGAACGATGATGATATAAAAATTCAAATCCATCATTTTTACGAACTTTGTGAAAGGTAAGTCGTATGTCATTACTGCGAAATCGAAAAATAATTAAAAATTAACAAATAAAACATAATTGCTTAGATATTAAAATAGTTTATTTTATAAGTAATTAAAATAAGTGTTTATATTATATTTGGGTGTTTAGTTTAGTTGGTTTTTGTACTGGAATTGTAAAACAAATTTATTTATTTATTTTAGGTAGGCGTTCGTATATAAATGCGACCAATTATTTTTTGCTTTTCAGTTTCTGAATGTTTTTCGAAGGCTTTTTTTCTTTTTTCAAAAAATAACTTCCTCTTTTTTAAGTCTTCGCCAACAGAAACTTTTCTGTTCATTAGCATTATAAAAAAGAAAAAAACCATTGCAGCAAAAGGAAAAAAAAAAAAAAAAAAACGGTGCAATTCCTCATTTTTTAGGGGGAGGGGTGGAAGTCTTCACACTCAGCACGCGATCGGAAGATATTATCCGATTTCAATAAATTTACTTTTTTTTTAAATGTTCTCACCCATCGCAACTTTTCCGCGCTATAGCTACTTGGAAACGAAAATTTGTTTTTGTTTTTTATGATACTATATATATATATATATATATATATATATATATATGTATATATAATATAATGAGAGTGATAATTACTTTGTTAAGGACATGTAAATTTGCGAGAGCTTTCATTATGATGTTATTACATTTATTTATATTTGGCTCCATTTTATAATCCTTACGGTTTAGAAGTGGAAGCTAATTTCAGAATGATACGTCAACATGCTACAGAATAAAAGGATTCTGTACAAGTGTCCCACGATCTTCTCTTGAAGTACTAATCAATGATATTTATTTGGAAAGTCATAAATTGAAAGCTAATTATTGCTCATTTAGAACATAATTCTTAAGTTAAATTTAACTTTTTTCCTAATAATCTTTACTCCTCCTCCGGATACTGATGAAAATAGTAACACAAATTAGTTCCATATAGATGTTTTAAATACACGCAATAAAAATTCATTGAAGAGGTTACACAAAAGAAAATCCCTCTGAATACACATAATTAAGGCCTTAATAAATCGTATTTGCCTGGGTTGAGAAAACAGCACTTACTTTTGAAAGGGTTTCAGTTGCGAAACTGTGCTTATCAAGAAATCTCAAAATATTTTATTACATTATTTACAGTTTAGTTGAATGATATTGTAAAGCTTCCCTTTTATTCACTCAACTTCAGTCTAGACAAAATTATAGACATATGAGCTCATTTAGATACATACAGATTTGTCATGCTCATATGTGCAAATGAATGTCTATTTGCCGATCTGACGCTGATGGTTGATGCGTAGTCAGAAAATGAAATTTTTATGGAAAAGTTTGACTTGGAGGGAGGCTAAGGCTTAGGAAATTTTATAGTACACAGATGAAATATTTATACTTGAAAAACAGAATTTTTTTTTTTACTTTCTAATTGGTATCAAAATTTATTTTTATATAATCGGGTATGACTGATTGAAATTTGCTCGAAAATGGAAAAAACGTAGCAGAATTAAACTTTTACGAAGCAACTGAAGACTGATAGCGCTGTAGAAAAAAAACTGTTTCATAAATCATGAACTTTGAAGTAAATTGTCTCCAGCATGTTTAAAAATTATCATGGCAAAATGTGGAAGGGAGCAATTTCAGTAAATCATGAATCGGTCACAAAATCGCTCAAATAGTAGTTTAGTAACAACCATTAAAGAAAAATAGACAATAGACATTAAAGTAAGAAATAACAACGTCAAAAAAGCACAAATTGCCAATTGCAGCAGACATGTGTTTCGGCGTTATAGGGAACGCCCTTTTCAATGCAAAAACTAAGGAGCTTATGGATGAAAAGACATGTCTTTTCACGTGTCTGCTGTAATTGGCAATTTGTGCTTTTTTGACGTTGTTTTTCCTTACTTTACTGTTTAGCACAGAGGTATTTATTTTTCAGACAATAGACATATTTAAAGCATTCTGTATCATTAAAAAAAAAATCGATTGAATGATCTCCGCTTTCTCGTAATGTTTGATTTCAAGTCGAATCAAGTTAACAAGATGCTGGCGGCAAAATAACTCAGTAATTTTGTCACACTATTTGGACATTTTAATAAAGATAATTTTTCATGCTCTGAATTCAGAAATATAGATTAAAAAAAATTAATAAAATTTCTCACTTCAAGAAAGGCGTGAAGATATAGAGAAATGCTCAGTAGAAGCGACTTTTGAGAATGCTTGAAATGCGGTAATAGTGCTACATGCTATACTGCCATGTGCAGGTAAAGGGCAGTAACTGCAAACTCTTAATTTTTCATTTTTTGAGCAATCACGATTGCTTATTGTTCTCACTTGACTGTTTTTGGCGTCTTTTGATTTTTCCCACCGCCACCCTCCGCACCATCACCGTCGACGGGTTCCTCACGATGCTGCTCCTATAGCGAAAGCCGTCTCCAGGTTGCATCTACGTCCTACACACACGTGCATACATACACAACTACACACACACACGCACGCACACACATACACAAACACACAAACACACACATACACACACCTACACACAAACACACACATACACACAACAACACACACACCTACACACACACACATACACAAACACATACACACATACAAACACATACAGACACCCACACACATACACACAAAAACATACACACAACTACCCACACATTTATGCCTGCACACAGACACAAACACATATGCCTACACACATACACATACCCACCCCCACACACATTCATACACACAACTACCCACACACTTATGCCAGCACACAGACACGAACACACATGCCCCTACACACACATACACATAACCCCTACACACAAACACATACCCCCACACACAAACACACACGCCTACATACACACTCTCGTGATTGCGAAAAACATAATTTGAATTCAAGATGTCAAAATTCAAATTAATTTTTTTTTTTGGAATTTTCGTCAGCTATTGTACGTTATCTTTATTGTGCAAGCTCGATTATTTCGTTACTGCTGAAAAAAAGGCGCGAAAAGGACGTCTAATTCCAACATTTCCGTATTGTTAGTATTGAATCCAAAACGCGTTTCTCCAAATATCTCGAAAACTCATTTCTGCAGATACTGCCGTTTACCTGCACACGGCAGTATAATAACTCCTGAGCCAATTTACCCAACTTCAATTGCTGTGCACGAATAGCGGTGCCTTTGTTTCTTGGAGGAGGCTGCCAATTTGTAAGCGGCTTCTTCGTAATAGTGGCATCATTTATAGTGACAATTCTGTTATAACGTAAACAAAATTCAGTTTCATTCTTCTCTTATAAGCAGAAATGATGATCGTTTATAAACTATTGCGTCATACATCCTGGGTACTTGAATGATGTTCTAACAATATTTCATTGTATTTCAACGAGTCTTTGATTAGAAGAAAGACCGGGGAATACAAATCGTTGAATACGCTCGTGGTTTAGGCAATCCTCAACTGCGTATGTTCAATGATATGTTGAGTTTTCGTTCATGGAAACAAAGGTATTACTAACAGAACCATGGAAAAGGTGAACAGGCAGTGGGAAAATCTTATATATTGTTAGATGGTGATAGACTCAGTTTCACGCATTTGTAGGCAATGAAGCCATCAATCATAACACTCGCTAATACTATGATATCGCATAGTCTAGTATCGGTCTCTCGTTTCTTTTCTTTTTGAGAAATCACGATTGCTTATTGCTTTCATTTGACTGTTTTTGGCGTCCTATCGTTTTATTTTCCCACCGCCATCCTCTGCAGTATCACCGTCGACCGGCTCCTCACGATGCTGCTCCTATAGCGAAAGCCGTCTCCAGGTTGCATCCATGTCCTACACACACGCGCATACATACACACACATACACACACATACACACACGCACGCACACACATACGCATACACACACGCATACATATAGACACCTACACATACACACACACAAAAACATACATACACACAACTACCCACACATTCATGCCACAGACATACACATATGCCTTCACACACATACCCCCTACACACAAACACACATATCCCCCACACACAAACACACACGCCTACATACACACACACTCGTGATTGCGAAAAATATAATTTGAGTTCAAGATGTCAAAAATAATTTTTTTTTTTTTTGGAATTTTCTGTGTCATTCAGCAGCAGCACTCTTACGTAAGAAAAGAAACTGCTGACTACAATCAGACCTTAGATTTAATTTACTGTCATCGGAGTATGCAAACACAATTCTGATCAGTTCAACTACGAAGATTGTAAGACTACTGTAAAAGGGCTATTTGGTGTAGCCTGAGCAATGGATGCAACTTATCTCCGGAATTAAAGTCATTCTTCTCACAAGTGACTTTTTCTAAAGATTTTCTGGAGATCTACTTCCGACAATAGCAAATTCATCTGCCAGCAGACTGGTTTTGGTATAGTCAGGCTCTGTAAAATAAAAAAAACCTAAGGTCGGATGAGATTTTAAACGATTCTATTTGAGGAAAATAGGAAGAATAATTGTCGATAATGATTGCTAGCGATGTGCCAATCTAAGATTTTCTCCTTTTTCTACCTAAACAAAAATGAGCGTGTTCAAAACCAAAGATCTCTTTCACACAGCCTGGCTATACGATTACGATCATCCGTGTTCTCCAAAAGAACTTTGTACCCGTCTTCTGCGCGTATTGCACATACAAAGCACACTTCAAAATATTTCGGGCTTGCAAAACCTTTTCTTAAAATCACAATAGAAGACCTTGGTGCAAGAAGATTGCTTCACTTTTTGCCGATTTTATTTTTTGCATTGAAATGCATGAGAAAAAAATATACTATATTACCAATAAGAACGTGTACAGAAACGGATTTCCAACCAATTTTCCATAAGGTTTATTAGTGTTCTGTTTCAGAAGACTTGTGTTGCTTTCTTATTAGACCAGAATATAACTTGTGGCAAATATTACTTGAATAATCATTAAAAGTGCAAAATTTGTTTGTATTGTTATATGTATTGGAGTAAAAACAGCACAGTTCCAATACATAACAGTTTACTACAAATAAGTAGCATTATATTTTATTATTAAAATGTTATTGAAATTATTTTCATAGGAGTAAATTCTAGGGATGTTCCGGATAGCCGTATCCGCGGATATCCAAGGGAAAATAAAGATCCGTATCCGTTACTTTTTTGACGGATCCTAAACGGATCATTTCTTTTCTAAAAATTTTTTAATATTTGAATAAGACTCTTAAATTCCGTTTAGATTAGGTTTTATTCCCTATTTAAAGTATAAGGTAATATTTCAGAAGCCAATTCGTACCCCCCCCCGTTTCAAAAAGGAAGGGGAAATAAGTTTTTTAAAAGTGTGTGTCTTTTGTGGCACCGTAGCTCCTAAATAGATCAACCAATTTTGATAGTTCATTTTTCGTTCAAAAGGTGACTTGATCGAAAGTGTTCTTAGCTTGGTCTCGTTTTTTTAGAACTTTAATAACCGGAGATATTAATTAAAAACCCATTTGACGTTTTTCCCAATTATGGTAGTAAAAATTTTCCCGTACGTTAAAAATGTTGGTCCTGATTGAAAGAACGAAGTTTTCTGCGTTTGATATTTATTTGAAACTTTCAACTTATATACAGTAGGAGCTATAATCTTGTTAAGTAAATTTTAAATGCAATTCTAAGCCTTTATACGCGTGATTGGTAGCGATTTCATAGTCGGAAGATAAGGAGTAAAAGCTTAATGAGTTAAAATTTTTACCTGCTGTCAGTTCATATTTGTTAACAAATGTGTGTTCTGACCGCAAAATTCATCTTAATATGAAGTCGGCTCTCTGGGACATGTTTTATTTTTTTAATTTTTAATTTAATATTAGTTTTTGTTATTGATTTGGGGTTTCTGTTATTCTTCATTTTTGTTTTTCTCGGCATCCTTTAAAGAAAGTGAGACTAAATTCTCTATTTACTGTTTGTAAACGTGTTCCCGGCTCTGTATTTCGTCGGTCGGAGAAGTTCAAGTGGAATGGGACAGCGCTGCATTTATGCTGAAATGAAATGGGAAAAATTATTTCTAGCCTGTCCAGTAGCAGCTTTACACTGTTGCTCCTGTATCCTACATCTACCGAGTAAGCTAGAAATAATTTTTCACATTCCATCCAAGCATTAATGCAGCGCTGACCCGTTCCTTCCAACGCTCCCTCAATTTTAACGGAGATTTCTTTAAAGAGTAAATCGTAGTCTTGATTGTATTTTTGCCGCAGTTGACATTTTTTGAAAAAACTGCCATTATTCTGACGGGAATATCTTCCGTAACAAATTTTACACTTGATAGTTGAATTGGGTAAAAAAAAAAAATGAGATCCGTTTCCGTGGATCTTGACACTAATGATCCGTATCCGTATCCGCGGATCTACTTTTTTAACGATCCGACACATCACTAGTAAATTCTAATATATATTAATTCTTATCTTAGGAGCCTCCGTGGCTCTCAGGTAGAAGCTTCGCTTCAAATGCCGGAGGTCATGGGTTCGGTTCTCATCCCCTGGGTGTTATTTTCTCTCGTACGGTTGATCTTTCTTGTGCTGTCTTAATAAAGCACAAGTCCAACCTCTCGAACCCATCGCCCGTTATCTTCATAGTGGTTATTAGCTATGAACACGAAAACAGTTTTTTCAAATGTGTGTGTTTTTGTAACAACTCCATAACTTTCTCAATACGTCATAAACTTCATAAGTAAGGGATCATTTTTAATATCCCACCCCCCCCGCTTCCGGCGTAAAATAAACAATGCATATTTGGGCTGTTTCAAAAAATCTTTTAAACGTTTTTTATTAGGCTTTCCATCATGTACATGTAAAACGTTTTGAAATGGAGGCCCATTAGCTCAGTTGGTTAGGGCATCGTGCTAAAAATGCGAAAATCAGGGTTCGTATTCCTTGCCAAAAAATATCATCTTAATGATGCATTTTCCTCAGTAGATTTCCGATCCAAATTTCCATGAATACATAATTTGGAATCATTGCAGAATTTAAACCACAGTTGTGTTGTTGCATTAAGTTCAGGAGAGAAAAGGTTTTTTCTTAACATAGTAAATCGCAGTATCATATGTTATTTCTTAACGATGTTTTTTTTTCGGTACCCTATAACTTTACCAATACTTCATTAAACTTCGCAAGTATGTCTGAAAGATTTCCATACGCATCGGCGAAAAGAAAAAAGTCAAATTTTGGTTCTCATTCGAAAAATTACGCTAAAAAATACCGTATTTTTCAATTCCCGGTGTCGGGCGCAAATTTTTCTTAAGGATCAGCTAGTTTAATATAAAGGCATAATCTAAAATGAATTTTGAAAACGTTTCTTGTGATTTCTGAAAATTTTTAAAAAGTCGATTCTGTCCCCATCATGCACTGTTGCAGAGAATAACTTTTTTAAGTAAATTTTCCTATAAATAGAAACATCTGGAAAAACAAAAACCGTTACAATTTCAATTTTTACCCGCATTCCCTAATTTAACGACGCTTCAAGAAGCAGCTTAAATACACGTGGCGATACTGCCTTTCATAATTAGGCTTGAATAAATGCGTAAATTATCTCCTCTAAGTCAGTTCCTTCTGTCTTGCGATCTCAATAAGCATCAAACTATAAGCACTGCTGTCTTGAGCTAGGAGACTCTTTAAACTTTGTATGACTAAAAGTTGCTCAAGAAAAGTTCTCTGAACAAACAAGAGATTATTGCGCACTCCGAGCTGATGCCGGTCTTAGTACAGCTGCTTCTGCGTAGCTTCTCCTCAGGTGTAGAAACACATGAAATGAAGGATAATGCTGGAAATGCAGAGTAAGAACTCCTATTGGAGATAGCGTGTTGATTTTTTTCCCGAAGTTTTCCAGGTCGAGCACATAGCAAAATTGTTTTAATTACGAGTGAATTCCGTGAGTTGTAGATAAGGAATTTTGAGTTTTAAAAATGAAGTATTTTTTAAGGTTTGATGTAAAAAAAACTTGAAGAAGTTTATTATTATTTTTTAAAAAATAAAGTTTAATTATGAATCAAAGTGCGCAGCAAAAGACTTTTTAATGATGCCTTTATTCCAATAGAAGAAAGTTTTTTCGGCCTGCTTTATCGTAATGTTTATCTTTCGTTATGTCGATTTTTTCTCCCCTAGTTTAATCTATTTTTTCTTTCTAGACTCAGGGAGTTACTCAGTTCGAATGATTTTTTTTTTTTTTGAAGTTATACTTGAATTTTAATACAAAACGGAAATAATGAAATGGAAGTAATGATATATATGATTTTTTTTATGCTTGTGGTTTCCCTAAATATGAATGGGGGAACATAGGGACAGTATAAAAAGTTAGATTTTGTACTTTTTCACTGAATTCTTTTTTTGCTTCAAACTACAATATCTTAACTCGGCATCTTATGGCCATTTTCGCTGAAGTATGCATCTAGGACCAACGCTTGCAAACAAAAGAGGTCCTGCAGCTCAGAGACAAGCTGTATATATCTGCTGCAATATCAGAAAGCACAATATGCTTCTTTTTAAATCTTTTCAGCTTCTGTGTACATGCCGTTTACGTCTTTCAGCATGAAAAATTATGACAAATACTTCGAAAATACAAAATCAAATATTCAAGCTCAGATATATTTTTAAATTGCAGTGGAATTATGAGTAATTTCGAGTAGGTATGTACCACAATATATGAAACATCTGAGACGAGTACTGTACCGAGTAAATTTTTTCGCGAATACAATACTTCCTTTTTTGTAAAAGGAAGTAAAAAAGGATTTTTAAGTAATCTTACTTTAGAAATCGCAACTATTGGATAATTTGGTTTTCAAATTGAACTTCTTACGTTGTATGCATTTACAATAAAATACAACTCGTCAATTTCATAAAAAGGAATTAATATTTCAATCTCTGTTTAGGGGCTCCCCCCCTTCTCGTGAGGGGGGGATTTGAAAAAATAAAAAAATAAAAAAAACCAGAGTCGGACGTTTCAAAATGTCGGAGTCTTCCATTTTTCTTCCGACTCCGCAGCCCTGGGTGAGTACCCTTGTGCACAGTCGTGTGATAACCCATTAATTCGTAGTCCCTAAAATTAAAAATATTTACAAAGCCTATATTTTCTCATATTTCGTTTATATTGCACAAAGTAAGAAATTCACAATTGCACGAATTTACTACTTCCTAGCAACTATCATAAAAACTATTAAATAACAAATAAAATATTGGTAACACAGAGATTGTTTATTAAGTTTTCACTAGTGTAAGGAACAAAATTAATGCACCCAAATTTCACAACAGACAAGAAATCACAATAAAATAAAATTGTAAAATTTGCGTTGAAACCAAATGATTAAAATTTCATGTAATACTTAATCTAGCATTTTATTTTATACGAAAAATATATTAATTGCCGTGTCAAATGAATGTGAAGAGACAGTCGAAAGCATATGCCTACAAGTTTTACCACTGCAAATGAATGCTTTGAATTTAGGAGAGAAGAGGGCGGATAAAAGGAGCAGAACTTTTTGAGTTAAATAAAGGGTAAAAAAAACCACCCCCCTCCCTCCCCAAAAAAGGAAAAAAAAAAAAAGAGAATCTAACGGATCTCATTCGTTTTCTTTTCACAGAGAATGCCATAAAATAAGAAAAAGAAGTCAAAGCTGTCTAGATACATCCGCAGACATTTTGCCGCTATCGGAACTGTATGGTGAATTAACTCACTAACATACATAGAACTGTTATTAGTATTTTTTTAAAGGTATAAATAGAGGAATAATAATTTCCCGATACCACAGGCTGAGGGGGTGGGGCGAATCCGATCTCACTGCACCTATCAATTTAATTCATTTTTAAGAGTGTTCTCGTCTACTCTAAACCAGCTTTTCTTAACCTTTTTTGACCATGGGCCGACAAAAAGGTCCGACGAGATTTCCCCCTCCCTCCTTTTTTTCGAAAATGAAAAGGCACTCGCAGACTGTATCAAACTAGTGAAAAAAATGTCTGACCGATGCTGCATTTTCACCTTTCTTCTTCATCTTTTTTTTTTTTTTGGGAGGGCTCTTTCTAATTCTTTTCAATATTTTAAAGTTGTGCACAAAATTAAATTAAATAAAGGACTCAATAGTATCTTTCTCTCACAGGAGGAGATTGTAAAGACTAACTACTAGGGATGGACTTTTAAATTCTACTAGGATGGACTTTTAAATCCATCTGCTTTGTAGTTTCTATTGTCCCTCATGTCAAAGGCTAAAATTTGTCGCTTTCGAAACGTATGTACTGGGCTCGAAATTCATCCATTGACCATAATAACACAAGTCTGCTACCGCTATTCAAGAATTCCTACAATAAAAGTTTCCAGATATTTTAATTATTTTACTGAAATCCATTTCCTGTCTAAGCAGTTCAAAGTGTCGTGGTAATCGAAGTTTCGCAGTAAAACAGTAATTAAATCCGAAGTTATTCAAGATTGGAAGAAAACAATGGAATATTATTAAAGATATTACAGGGATTCAGAATAAGAATTCCATCGATGTAGATAATAGCAATGAACTAGTTGAAAAATTTAATGACCTTTTTATAAACTGTTGTGTGGAAATAAACGGCGATAAAGCATCAAACTATGATAATAACATAACACACCAAACAAATTCTATGTATATTTACCCAATGGAAATAAGTAAGGTTAAAAATATTCTTGATAATATGCAAAATGACAAAACACCGGGACATGACGGAATTACAAGTAATGCACTTAAGATAATTGCTAATTATCATATAGAAATTGTGACAAAAATCATCAATATTAGTCTACAAAGAGGGGAATTCATAGAAGATCTAAAAAAAGCAATAATTACACCGATACACAAATCAGGTGCTAAAGATGACTGTAATAATTTTAGACCTATCTCAGTTCTACCAATATTCTCAAAATTATTGGAAAAACGTTATAGCTCTCAGTTGATGAATTTCTTAGAAAAATATGATTTTTTCCATAACGCACAATACGGATTTAGGCAAAACAGAAATACTGAAAAAGCTGTATTAAAATTAGCAGGTGAAATTTATGCGAACATTAACGAAAACTATGAAACTTCAGCAGTATTCTTGGATTTACGTAAAGCATTTGACAGTGTAAGCATAAAGATTTTGATTAAAAAGTTATACAATGTTGGAATAAGAGGAATACCTTACAAATGGATATTATCCTATCTCACGGACAGAAAACAAGCAACAAAACTAAATAACTGTATCAGCAAATATAAAACAACAAAAACGGGAGTCCCTCAGGGATCAATTTTAGGTCCATTACTTTTTTTAATATATATTAATGACATGTCATACATTAAATTATACGGTACAATTACTCTATATGCAGATGATACAGCATTAACATATTCTGCAAAGAGCATTAATGATATAAAAAACCAAATGGAACTTGATTTAACTGCTATAAATAAATGGTTAACTGACAATATGTTATCTCTTAATATAAATAAAACAAAATACATAAAGTTTGATTTAAAAAAGAATGGAATTAATAAAATTGATTTAGGCATAAAATATCACGAACCAACATGTGACTGCACAAATAACTGTAACTGCCCTACCATAGAAAGAGTCGAAAATAGAAATTATTTAGGTATAACTTTTAGTGAAAATTTAAAATGGAAATGCCATACTGATAAACTTGTGAAGAAATTAAGAGGTAGAATACATTGGCTCTATCTATTGAGAAATATAGTTGTTAAAAAGTTTCTTAGATGTTTATTTTATGCTTGGATAAATTCAATAATTACGTATGGTATTTGTGCATGGGGAGGTGATTATGAAACAAATCTTACCAATTTAAATAGGACTTATGCAAAAATTTTGAAAATAATTTATGGATCTGAACAAGAACTTAATAAAAACGATACTATTTTACAAAAGTCAGAGAAAATCTATAATATCAGAGAAATATATGCACAGAGAATATTGTATTTTTTGCATAACAACAATAACTGGTTTGAAATTAATGAAAAACAATATAATACTCGAATTTCAGGTAAACAATATAAAGTTATAAAGCCAATTAAAACGATTATTAAAAAGCAATTCTTTTACTTGGCACCGCGGCTGTTTAATGAACTAACGGAAGATGTTAGGAATGAGAAGAACTTTAAAAAATATAAACAAGGGGTCAATGAATATATACAAAATAATGACATTCTATCAACAATTAACTTTTAGCTGATAAAATATACTGACTTGCCAACCGGGGGGGATTTTGTATTGTAATTTTTATACTATTGAATGTTTCAATGCGAATTATTGTGTTTTTTTTTCTGGAGTCAAACAGTCCAATAATTGTTCTGTGTAAAATTTTTACTACTTGTGTAAAATTAATTTATAAATATTTCTGTTAATACATATTTGTGTTTGTACTCCATACTAAACCCATTAAAAAACACTGCGGACAGTGCCTTTGGCGCTCTTTAGTGTGAATTTAATACTAACTCGTGTTGAACTATAGTCAAGATTTTCTTAATATTTTGTTATGAAGTTTGTAATTTATGTTTTATAATTTGTAAGTTTTTTTAACTTTACTTTTTTAATTTTGCTTAATGTTATGTATGTGTATTTTGTTTGTTAATAAATTTTATCTTATCTTATCTTATCTTATTATATGCCATAAGTTTAGGGCTTTGAAAAAGTGACGGGACATCTGAAGTGCCGTGAAATCCGGGTGTCGCGATAACGAGGTTTAACTGCATATACAAAAAATAGCGTATTAGGATAGGCAATATGACGCAAAACCGGGGGTTTTGTTGTTCGTGTATGTTCTAATGAAAATCCAATTACAAAAAAATACAAAATTTTTATTCATTTGAATGTTATCCGTTGCAAGAAATATATCGTGACTTTAATTCCTGAAATTAACCATAAGTTACTTCTCATATTTAGAGCTGAATTGATGACACACAAAATATTTCATTTCTAGAAGTGAGTGAAATATTAGTAATGCGAAAGTAAATATACTGTTAAAAATGAAAGATGAACTTGGTTACTTTATTCATTGATTTTTTGCTTTAGCTCTAATATAAAATGCAACAATAATGTCTTAAAAAATATTTTTAATAGAAAGGCGGAAAAAAAATTCGATGACTGCAAAAAGATTTAATGTCGTTTTATTGCAGGCTTACGTTTACTCTTGGCGAAATATGTGTTGAAAAAGATAGATGGATTTTCATATTGTTTTAATGCGAAAAAAAAAGGGGAAATCCAAGATTAAAACTTAAAATTCATCGAAGTTCAACTCTGCTGAATAGTTTAATCGGTTCGATCGACATCAAGCAGGGGCGTAGCTAAGGGGGGGTTTTGGGGACAAACCCCCCCCCCCCCGAAAAGTTAGTCTCAAAAAAAAAAAAAAAGAGAAAAAGAAGAGAGAAGAGAAAGAAAAAAAAAAGAAGAAAAGGGAAAAATTCCAGGCGATTATACATATATATATATATATATATATATATATGTATATATATATGTATATATATATATTATATATGTATATATTATATATATATATATATATATATATATTATATATGTATATATTATATATATATATATATATTATATATGTATATATTATATATATATATATATATAAGAAGTAACCCCCCCCCCCCCGAAAGTCGGGTCTAGCTACGCCACTGACATCAAGTCTCTCCACCATATTTTACAAGTTGACTGAATTTCAGGCAGGTAAACTCAGGCAGGTCTACCTACTTTGTAAGAAAATTCCAAAGCGCCAAAAGAGGCCGGCGTTAATCAATCTGCGGTCCATAGGTCGCAACGACTAGCTGAACCCTCCAAATGCAATCTGAAATCATTTAAAAAGAAAAAAAGACACAAAATTAAATTATGAGGCGAGTTTATGTAAAATACAAACACAAGTGCAATTTACATTAAAATTCGGTTTTCGAAAAAACAGGACGAATAACAAACTCTGTTGTATCCATTTACCTCAGAGACACATCAAAAATAGCAGAAAAGAGGAAATTCATTACTAAATGTTTTTAGTACTTTTCCACGTTACAAATTAAACTAGTTTAAATCAGTTATTTTACATTTGCAGATTTGCTGCACAGGAAAATGTGAAATCAATAAATTAAAAAAAAAAAAAAACTTTTTGCATTTTGATCTTTAAGGGCCATTCCACGGTCACGTGCAAGACAAAAATACGCTTAAATTTCATTAACATTTCGTCATATCTATTAATATTTTAATGAAACAGGGGCAAGCAATTTTTTAATCTTGACATTTGATACAAATATACTCCTGACACTTATATTATTATTAAACAATTTTGTTATTTAAAATAAAATTTATTTACAATGGTCACGTGCGGGACATCCTAAGTCAACCTCTGGTAACTTGCTTGTGAATAAGCTAATATTTTTGCTCTATTAATACAGCAATGACGAAACAAATTGTAGATTTTGAAATTTGAAAGCTACGGCTCCAACGTAAAGGAAACGTATCTCATTAGTTCAGAAATAATTTTAAGCCATTGAAGAAAAATATGTATCTGCCCATGCCATTGAAAACGGTCCTTTTGTCCCGCACGTGACGGTTCTTATATTTCACCAAAAAGAAATAATTTTTAAGGAAAGTTTTAGCTAAGAAGTCACACATACGTTTGTGATTTCTTAAGCAAGAAAATTTTGTTCATTATCCTTTTAAATTATTATTTTTTATGAAATATATGAAGCGTCACGTGCGGGACAAAATTACCGTTTTCCGTGGAATGGCCCTCAAAACAACGATGGCGCCTACACAATTGTTTGGAAGCGCACTGAGCCCTCATAATGGCTTCTACGTCTTGCCTAGTCTTCATTTAGTAATATACGAGTTCGTTTACGTTTGCCTATGTTTCATTTGCTCCAACTGATCTTATGTAAAAATTAAATAAATAAATAAAAAAATAACGTGGTAAAATAAAATACTTTTCTGAAACAGGAATTATAATTTAGATTTTAACTTCAATACGAATTATACAGTAAAACAATTGGTGAAGTTTGAATCTTTCGGAAGAAATCTGTAATTTTTATCTTGTTTCGTATTTCTTTTTATTTGTTAGTAGAACTTATTAAGTTGTGTATTCCCTTAAATTTACGACTCATTTTTATAATTTGTTAGAAAATGTAAATAGAGATAAGTAGATACAGATCATCCTCTACAGTTGATAATGCCTGAATATAGGTATAAACAGTAAATGTTCAGTAAACTGACAGTAATGCCGCAGTAAGAACTAGAAGTGCTGTAAATGAAATAATGTAATAGTTACTTAGGATTTCATTCTTTATCACATTCTTCTTGTTGATCTGAGTCTTTTTATTCATTAACTTTAAGAAGAATGTCCGATTCTGATGAATATCACTAGTCAACTGTGAAATTACAGCCTCCAAAGATTGAGTATTTTGGGCGTATTTTTATCATTCTGAAATCAAGCTTGAATCCAGACAATTCCTATCACGTACCTTTTATTTTATTTATTTTTTTTAAGGGAGGGATCAAGTTTATTTGATTCAAAAAAGAAAAAAAAGCCTATTTTCGTTATTTATTTCACGATACAGTTCATATAGATTTATTTCTGTAATCATTGCATGATAAATTAGCATTTGAAGAATAATGTATGAAATTGGTATAAATTTTTTTGAGGAAATGAGCCATTGACAGTTATTCTCCGTGGACGTCTAAAAGGAACAAAAAACAAGTCTAATTACTATGCCTCTCATCACTGGATGATCTGACATAAAAAAAAAACAAAATAATTCATTTAGTTAATAAGTTTACAGGTATAAAAACAAGTGTGTATTTTTTTTTTCTTTTCACATTTTTACAATACTAAAAATTTAAAATACCATCTTTCATAAAAATTTCAAATTTTTGCTTTTTAAAAATAAAAATAGATTTTGTAAAATAATTTGACGCTGCAGAAACTTTATAACTAATAAATGATTTTGGTTTTTTATTATTCCATATGTTTCAGTGATTGGTTATGAGAGAACCGCAGGGAAACTTTTTTTTTTCTCTTGAAACTTTCATGTAGAATCGCTGTCAATGACTCATTAATCAAAAAAAAAAAAAAAAAAAAAATCTTAACATTCTTCAAATATTGCTTTGCAATGAAGAAATGAAAGAAGTATGTATCAACTGTATCGTCAAATGAAATGATCAAAAGTATGCTTTTTATTTTACACAAAATTAAACTTTACTCCTCCCCCTATTTTTACTCTTATAGCGTAACTGCTGTTTGTCAGTAGTTATACAACTAACATTGCGAGCATATCAGGGCACGCAATCCGTATAGAGTTGGATAATTTTGAATCAATGTATATTAACGCACTAAATTCAGCAAGTTGTGTACATTAAATATTTCTTCAGACCAAAAAGTATTACGGAAATGTTATCGCGTAATTATATAATGCAGGTATAGTTGTACCACGGGGAGATGGAAGATGAACTTTAAGCGGAAACAGAACGCTTCATTTTGTAGTAGGTACGATCAGCGAAAACGCGCGCGCAGGAAAAACCTGACTGCTTGCGCGTTCTCGCTGGTCCTATCTATTATAAAATTAAGTGGCCTATTTCCACTTCCAGCTCATCCGTAATATCTAATTATAGCAAGCGTAAAGTGATTTCGTAAGAAAAAATTACGCAATAAAAGTATGGATTTAAAATTTGAAATCAGCATTTCGACTTTACATAAAATCACATTTTTAAATTTAGGCAACAAACAAAAAGTTGAAATTGGCAGACTAAGTGTATTTATCTGTTTCTAGTTTCTCATCTACATTGACGGAAGTGTTGAAATCAACGCCTGAAGAAAAACTTTAAAAAATTTGTGCATGTGCATACATCCTGCTCAGTTCCTTCGTTTTCCTGAATTTCACGGCAACATTATAGGAAATAAAGAATAATCCTTTTGCATTCTTATAATTCTACTATTTAAATGTGATTTTCACTTAAGTAAGGAAAACTTAAATAAGTTTTACCTTGAAAATTAGTTATATTTCTACAGTTGAAGTGCTGGCTAAATACATTTAAGACTTCCGGAAGGGCTTTTTTTGAGTAATCACATTGCTTATTGTTTTCATTTGACTGTTCTGAACTCCTATGATTTTAATTCCCCCCTTCCCTCTGCAATAACACCATCGACCGGCCTCCCGATGCTGCTCCTCTAACAAAAGCCGTCTCCAGTTTGCGTCCATATCCTACACACACACACATACATACACACATACACACACACCTACACACTCATACCTGAACATAGACACAAACACACACACACATACTCACCTACACACACACCTACACACTCATACCTGAACTTAGACACAAACACACACACACATACTCACCTACACACACACACACACACACACACACCACACACATATACACACTCATGCCTGCAACGGACACAAACACACACGCATACATACACACTCCTACACACAGACACCTACACACACACACACCTTCACACATATACACACTCTCTTGCCTGCACACAAGCACAAACCCACACGCCTTCATACGCACACATACTCGTGATTGCGAAAAACATAATTTGAGTTCAAAATGTCAAAATTCAAATTAATTTTAATTATTTTTTTTTCTTTTGGCTATTTTTTTATTTGAAGGGGTGAAAAAAGAGAATCGACGTTTCTTCTTTTTCCAACTATGTTACTTGAAATATATCCAACTTGAGGTAATTGCTTGGAAGTAAAATAATTTCCTTTTAAAACAACTGTGTAAGTATAAAATTAATTTTCAAAAATAAATGAATAATCCATGTTTAAACCTTACGTAAAACAAGCAAAAAAAAAGTTATAATTCTTGCTTATTAGATTTTGTGTTTAACTTTGATGTTTCTAAAATAAATATTCAATACTTATTAAAATCAAAGGAATCTATTCAAATGCTACTGTAATGAAAAAAAAAGGAAAAACTAATTTTTTCCTCCCACCTTCATATTATGATTAGATTTTTTAAAAAATATTTTAAATCAAACAAAGGTCTAATGTTCTTCCTATTTCATTCTGTTTTAAAATTACGTAATGATGTCTAAAAATAAAACACTCTATCCCAAAAGTGTTTCATGAATTAAATTTTCTGTTTTCATTTTGGTTTCCGCATTCTTTAGCCCGTTACCTTTGGGAATATAACAAATAAAATTATAAATTGATAACAAATGAAAAAACCAATTTCCATTCTTTATTGACGGAAGAGCTATGATAGAAGTTTGTTGATATGGGCCACACAAAGATAATCAATTTTAGAAACACATGAAACTATTTTTCTCTAGAAGGATTAAAAAATTTGGATGCATCGTACGTAAGAATAACTTGTTATTTTTTGCGTTAAGACCTAACTCTTTTATTTAACTAAAAAGTCAGGGGAGCACAATTATAGTTCATTTTATTTATTTTGAAAAGAGATTCAGTATTAGTGTCCATTTTACATTTTGAAGAAATAATAGCTATTGTAGAAGCTTCGCTTCACATGCCGGAGGTTGCGGGTTCGATTCCCGCCGGTGCCCTGGGTGTTATTTCCTCTCCCTGTGCTGTAAATCTTTCTTGTGTTATAATATCTGGGCGGTCATTCCAAGCTCGTCAACTTGCGAGATCGAGATTCTCGCTTACGTGATTGGTTGTGACGTAGAAATGTCGCAAAGTAGCATTCTAATCTACTCGAACTTATCTTGCTGCTAGGCTCGAGTAGATTAGAATACTACTTTGCGACATTTATACTCTCAACCGATCACGTGAGCGAGAATCTCGATCTCGCAAGCTGACGAGCTGGGAATGACCGCCCTGTTAATAAAAAAAAAAGTCCAACCTTTCGAGGCAATGACAGCACTCTTTCCGTAGTAGTTTATTACGGACACGCCAACAACAAGAAATAGAAGCAGATAATATTTTTCCTTTACAAGGTAATGTTTCTGTTTACAAACTGAGTTCATTGTATGTTTGTAATTAAATTTCATGGGAACAATGTGCTCAATTTTCTACTTTATCAGTGTTATTCTTAGGAAACATTTTTTTAAAAAATCTTTTATAAACTACAATTTTTTATACCTACGTTTAAAAAAAGGATGTTCTTAAGCATTTGCCTGGATGTTCTTTTGACTGTTTTAGTATATTTTTCCGGAAAAATAATTATTGAAATGAAAGAAAATGTAAAATAATATGAAGGGGGGATTCAAAATAAATTTTACGTATAAATATCGTTACTTGGAAAACAAAATGTAAATGTGTTTTTAAACCGCGTATCTATCTCTATTATCGCCTAATAACTTTTGAGGAAAATAAATATTAGGCGGTATTAAATTCAAGACGCATTAAATTTAGGTGCATTCAATTCAATAGTTCTGTTCGAACGCTATTCGCCAGATCCGTGATATTTTTTATTTTTTGAGCAATCACAAATTGCTTATTGTTTTCACTTGAACGTTGAATGACGCCCGTCCTTTGATTATATTTTTCTATGCTTATAATGCAGGGGTCCATGTACCTCGGAATCGAATTATTTATAAGCGACCTTCTCGACTTTACGCAATCCTTTTTACGCGAAAACAGTATCCAGCACTTAATATCCAGCATCCAGCACATATCATGCAGCCCTGGCATTCATTTGAGTTTTGACGCCTTGAATTCAAACTATGGTTGCGATGAAAGACATTAGTAGAAACAAAGAAACCCAGCGAGTAGGGTCCTATCGTAAACCCTAATTGCGAAAAACATAATTTTAGAATTCAAGATCTCAAAATTCAAACTATAATTATACATTTTTTTCCCCATTTCGACAATTCCCTGCTAAGTTAGAAGCAGTTCAAAAAATAATTTTACATGAAGACAATGTATTTGTTCGTAGCTTCTGATTAAGTTAGCTGAATGGTTCCGACAAACTTCAAGAGAATGCATCATTGACGTGACCCACGTGGAATTCATTTTTATTTAGCTAAAAACCAGGCGTTGTTATGCCATTAATTGGTATTACTTCTCTCTTAGGCATTCGAAAGACTAAAATATCGCCAAACAGAGTTTCTACAGCATCTGTGTGGTATACCCTTATACGTATCTATTAAGATATGGCGACTATTTTCAGATTCGTCACTTACATGAGCATTGTGTATTGTATTCGATATGATGAGTTTTATACCAATATATTTTTTTTCAAAGTTTGATCAAGTGTACTGCTACATAAATATTGCAATAATAAAAGAAATAGGGAAAAAAATTAATTTGAATTTTGTCATTTTGAATTCCAATTATGTTTTTCGCAATCACGAGTGTGTGTGTATATGTAGGCGTGTGTGTTTGTGTGTGTGGGGGTATGTGTGTGTGTGTGTAGGCATGCGTGTTTGTGTCTGTGTGCAGGAATGAGTGTGTGGGTAGTAGTGTGTAGGTGTGTGTGTGTGGGGGGGGGGTATGTGTATGGTTTGTAGGCATATGTGTTTGTGTCTGTGTGCAGGCATGTAGGTGTGTTTGTGTGTTTGTGTATGTATGTGTGTGTAGGTGTATGTATGTATATGTGTGTAGGTGCGTATATGTATGTATGTATGTGTGTAAGTGTAGGATATTGACGAAACCTGGAGACTGTTTTCGCTACAGGTGCAGCATCGTGAGGAGCTGGTCGACGGTGATGTTGCGGAGGCTGCTGGTGTGAAAATAAAATCATAAGAATGCCAAAAACAGTCAAGTGTGAACAATAAGCAATCGTGATTGCTCAATAACCATCACCAGCTTTTGAAATCATCGCTATAAGTGAATATGTATCAACACATTGGCGCATTTTATAAACATAACTGAATCGCATCCTTTCGATCATGGTATAGGTTTACACTGTAAAAACCAAAGGTGCCTGACGAGTGAAAATTTTTACCCTGGGGTGAAAAAGCAGTTCCTCAGAGGGCAATGGCGGCTAGAAAACATGGTTACGATGCCTTTTGGTTCCTCACGGGTAAACAGCGCAAATAAAGGTGCCAATTACCCATGCAATAGCAGAATCTTTTCTTCTCTAAGGACGATTAATACAACTTTTCTCTTAAACAATTTAAAGAATGAAATATCGCCACCGTGTTTGCGTACTTTGCGCATACTTTCCTATAAACGTTCAACCACTTTAATGGTGGATAGAGTAGTTGCAACGAAGGTATTTTCACATTTAATGTAAAAAATTGGATTAAAATTCAACATTTCTTGGATAACTCTCCCAAGTCTTGCCTAGTTACAGGCATTTAATCGCGGTGTAGTATTTAGGTCTTTTCAACAGGTTTAAAGTTTTCAGAGTAGCGTTTCAAAGTAAGTTGACTTGTTGTTCAGTTTATCGTTATAAGCATTGAAATGCCCTGTAGCAAGGCAACAACAAGTCGTTTCGATCATTGATAATTAATACCAAAAAATATTTATCTGCATTTTTCTTGAATACTAGATAAACATTTAATATTTAAAACGTTTAAATTAGTTAATATTTGGAAAAACTTATTCAACTAACAATTTGGAAGTTTTAGAAATCATTGTTTTTACTTCCCTTTACAAAAAAGGAAGTATTGTATTCGTGAAAAAATTTCCACAAATTTTCAAAAATCGGCCTTAATTTCCATTTTTCTCACCCCCGAATGAATGTTGAGTTTTTTTTCGACCCGATCACAGGTGGATATATGCCAAGGAACGTGCAGACACCCGAAATATCCATTTTGACAACCCCCGAGTTAATTGCAACGAATTTTCTCGTGACGTCCGTGTATATATGTGTGTATGTGCATATGTATCTCGCATAACTCAAAAACGGTATGTCCTGGAAAGTTGAAATTTGGTACGTAGATTCCTAGTGGGGTCTAGTTGAGCACTTTCCCCTTTTGGATGCATTCGGATGTTTCTAAGGGGGTCTTTTGCCCCTTTTTGGGGGGAAATCATTGTTAATTTCGATGTAAACTCAAGTGGTATTATAATATGTCGGACACTTGGCGATATATCGCCAGTCTTTTGGTTGCCAAGTTTTGTCGCCAACTTGACGACAAATTAGGCGATTTTTTTTTAAAAACTTGGCTTCAATTTAGCCCTTGTTGGTGATATTTAGAGAGAAAACAATTGAATCATATTAAAATTGCCAATAATGGGGAAATTAAATTAGAGTAAAAGGAAGTCATGTGATGCACAGATCAGCTCGTTTAAACCCTCAAGTCCCAGCTTTGAAAAATAATGTCGTATCACTTGCATTGTCAGGGATCTAGCGGATTTTTCTCAAAAATATTTATTGCTGACATTACGAAGCAATCAATAAGTGACTGAAATAAAAATGCTATGTCGTCCCGTAACGGTGCTGCGTAGGAATAACTAACAGAAGAGCAAAACAAATACGGTTTTAGACAGAAAAATCTATTTTTTTTATCTATACACATGCATACATTTGAATGTTATGACTTCCATATCGTACTTTAATATCGTCCGTTGGCTTTATTGCATGAAACGAATGTAATATCTAGTTTTATTTCTATTTTTCTAATTTCTGTGTTACCAGTTTTTTTCTCTTGTTACATCACTTGGAATGAATAGAACGTTAAAAATTTATTTTCGTTTTGAATCCGTCAAAACACTTCACATTAAAAAAATGTTTTTAGATTACTTATCTTGTTTACGGATATTCAAATGTCGAACTATTTTTTGAAAAGATTTGATAACTGAATAATTTTGGCTGCTCCTGTAAATGATCCATAAATACCTACTCTTAATTAGAGAAAATGATGTAGTAAGTTTCAATTACATATTAAAATTACTGAACAATCCAAGTGCATATATGAAAGTAAGGGCACGGACAGACGAATTGAAGTCCTGAACACTTATAAACTATGTTGGAAAGTCTGAAATGTGATCAAATGCCTTTTATAGTAGTTTCAAAGCATATCACATTGTAATCCTTAGATGCATACAGCTTAGGGAATTAAATTTGGAGTTTTGAAAAATTAAAAAAATTAACGATTTTTATAGCCATATTACTCAAAAAACTAATTTTTTAAATTTCTAAAATTTAGTTCATTTAAACCCATTTTAATGCTTATCAAGTGAATATACACCAATTCCTGTGTTTTTGCTCAGAAGATGCGTTATGAGTTTTTGAAAGAGATCTTATTGTCCACGTAAAAGATTTTTTAAAAATAATTTCATTAATTGAAATTCTGATATATTCATGCCTGATAGTTACAATAATGTGCTTTATCAGTAACAGACATAATCTTCATTCCTCTGAATCTTATCTAGTGTGTTATTACATACAGGGTTAGCACAAAAGAATGTCCCGGTTTTAAAAATTTATATTGCATAAACTATAACACTTACCACTGTAAATGATACATAAAAATAAACTGTGAAAGTTTTTTTTTAACGTACGTAACTACTTAAATGAGTACGTTCTGGCTCCGCTCTAGCGCAGCCAGAAATTCCTTCTGGATGGGGTTTTTTGGTCGCAACAGTCCTTTCACGTGTATTAACCACTGTATTAGGATTGGAAACAATATTAAAACCAAGACCTCTGGACGGGGGGTTAGCCCCCAAACCCCCCACTTCGCTGCGCCAAAGACGTTTCCTTTACGCGTTGGCTAGCTAGATAAACAAATCTAACCCCATGTGATTTTTTTTTTCTTGCGAGGTTTCGTAAAAGACAGTGTTTATACCACCATTGCCTACAACATTGCAAGAACTGAAAGATCGCATTTGTGTAGCATTACGAAAAATTGACAATGAAACACTCCAAAATGTGTGCTGTAGATGTGTGTCGCGTTACGAAAGGCGCGTACATCGAACATTTGTGAGTGATAAAAAAACTTATACAGTTTATCTTTATTTTTATGTATCATTTATAGCACTAAGTGTAATAGTTTATGAAATATAAATTTTTAAAACCGGGATATTCTTTGATGCTAACCCTGTATAATGAATCTTTTTTGAAACAACTTCAATTTAACACGCATCTAAAGAAAATTAATGTTTTGAAGTCAAATTCTTTATTTAGCGCGTAGTTTTGCTAAATATTTTTGTTTTTAACTATTTTTCTTCATTTTATTTATGAAACTTTCTTTGTTCCATCCACACTAAGTGGATGGATTTTCCTATTTCTAATTTAACATAATTTTATTTTAAAAATGAATTCGTCTTTTTTACTATAGTTTTCTAATGTTATTTATATCGCGACAGAGAGATAATAGACAGTTTTGACACATTTAGTCTCTCATAAAGCTTTTATTAGATTAAATAAAAAAGAAAAGTTGTCGTTAAACGTGCGGTTTTCTATCACGACAGATACTAAATGATTTGTTTTTCTCATGCATTAAATTGTAACAAGATTAATTTTTCAGTTTACAAGAGGCTTTCTGATGTTTCTTTTCAACCACAGTAGATTCGAAAATAGATATATTTTGTTTTTATCCAGGTGTATTTCATTGCGTCAAAAAGAAAATATTCGCACCATGTACTGTAACGTTTTTTTTTAACACGGAGTATATCAAGTGAATTGTTTTGAGCAGGGCTGTGGAGTCGAAGAGTCGGAGTCGTACTGATTTTGGTGTAAAGGAGTCGGAGTCATTCGAAAACATGCCGATTCCGGGTATTTTTACTTCTTTAATTTTCACCGACTCTCCTTGCATTTTTTAAAAAACTGACTACCTATTGATTTGATTGCATGCTACTAAGAAGATGTTTGTCATTGTAGCAACCAGCTGGCTTGATTGTTTATCGAGCTTTCTGTAACAGCTACCTACGCCGTCTCCTAGTTTGCTTATTTTTTAACTTTATTTAAGTGATAGCAGCTGTCAGCAAACAGTTTCGTTGCCTAACATTTCCTAAGTCTTCAGTTTCAACTAAAACTAATAATGTACAGGGTATCCGGAAGGTCCTTGACACATTAACAAAATTCATAGAAAACTAACGAATTGTCGTATGAATTTGCGGTTTGCACCATAATACTTCACAAGTTCAAGAGTTTTTATGACATCGAAAGAAAATGAAAAGGGAAAAAAAATAAGAAGAAAAAATACATTTCGCAGCCAGGGTGTCAGCATATGCTATGCTTGTAATTCTTCGTTTAGTAATTTTAATTCCTTTTTCCGTTTTCCCATGTCAACAAAAACGATTTAATTAGTTACTTTTAAATTTGATTCTTATCACGATAAAAAAAAAATGTTTTTTCGTATTTTCTTTTATACGTACATTTATTTTAAAAAGGTTTTTTTTTTTGCTGGTTTATAGTTTTTTATTGTGATTTTTTTTTACTACTATATACAGTAAATAAGTGTATTTTTCTCAATTTTTCTCTGGTGTACTTAGAATTACAAAAAAGGTATTTTACGCATATTTTATGTTTTGTTTCAAAATCACGATTTATATTAATTAAATAGTTTCACTTTTTATTTCTTGCTTATTTTTATTGAAAAGGAAAGAATTTTGACATTTTTCATAAGGTTTTCTATTGCCTTTTTGATCATGATACATAATCTACAGATTTTTCATTTTAACTGTTGTTTTCAAATATTTCTTTTTATCACTGCAGATAGCAAATCCAAATTTTTTCTTTTTTGTGCATGAAAATGTATTGCTTACATATTTCTATATCCATTTTTTTTCTGATAGACAATCCACACTAAAAAGTTATGAACAGATTTCAGTGCACACAATGTTGTTATGCAGAAAACTTTGATTTTTATTTATGTATCGCATTTTACATGCTACTATAATTTGGATAGTTTAACCTTAATTGATACATATAAATTATTTAGATGAGTCTTAAATTATTTATCTACTTTCATTATGTATCTCTTTTGCGTGTTTCTTTTTTTTTTCTTTGTGTTGGACAATACTGAATCAGCCTGCGTCAAGATTAGCTAAAAAATTTTTGAACATTGATTTATTTGATGATTCTGTCTATACGTATGCATGTTAGTTTAGGCGCTTTACTTTTATTTGTTTACTGCACATAATATGGAATTTATTTTCCTCGTTGAGTAAGTGATCAAAGTTTCAGCTTTGAATAGCTTGCCTGGCTCTTTGTATAGAATGGTTTCTTATGAAAACTTCTTTCAAAATCTCCCCGTAATTTGTGACGTCTGGCGCCAGCGCGAACCCAGGGGGTGGATCAGGGGGTCGTGACCTTGCGACAAGAGACCAAAATATCCAAAACCTGTGTTAGGGATCTTGCATTTCGAACAATTACCGGGAGCGAACCTTACAATTTGTGTTCGCATGTTTTAATAATGAACACTACCAAAATCTCCACATCTTTTCATAATGACATCCTCCAAATCCAGAAGCTTGATTCGGTGTCTGAGGAGTGGTCTGAAGAATAGGAATTATCGCACATGCACAACTCTTCTCTTCGCTCACTATTTGTTTATTTTTCATTCATTCTTTCTTTATTTATTTTATTTATTTATCTTTTTTGTCATTTGCGAGTTTACTTGAAATATCTTTAATGCCCATTTTTTCTGCCATTTTTTCTGTATATATATATATATATATATATATATATATATATATATATATAATATATATATATATATATATATATATATATATATATATATATATATATATATTAGGATGATCCTTATTTATATGGGAAAATATTTTTTTTGGAATTCAACAAGTGACGCCCCCTAGTTTTGTGACACTATAATAAAAAGTAACGTGTGCAAAATTTGAACTCGATCGGTCAATAATAACACGTGCCCCTAGGCCGTTGAACTTTAACACTTTTGATAATTTTCTCACAAATCTTCGAGTTTTTACTTCAGACCCAGTACATCGTTTCTCCTAGGTTTGCAAAATATTTTTACAGGGAGGTAGCACTAAAATTACTCTTTTTAATTACTTTATATCATCTAAAGATTTTACGTTGAATAAGAATGAAATAATGCTTCAGAAACTTCCCTTAATCGTACGCTTTTCTCAATGTATCTCTATAGTGTGTATTTTTTTCCGATAATCTTAGACGGTTTGTAAAATAAATTGCTTTGTGACTCATATTTGGTAAATTAGTTGTGAAATTCTTCGATTAATTAATATTGTGCTCCTCTTTCAGTTGTATCATTCATAATTTTCAGTATTTTAACAATCTCTCTTCCCTTTAAATAGCTTCCTTCATTTTGCCGTGAATCAGGATCAAATAGGAAAAAATCTTTTAGTATTTGTAACTTATCAAACAGTTTTATTGACTCCTAATTGATTCTATAAAGAGGAAGATCTTTACTGAGAAAGTATTCCAAATCATCTACTGTTATCTGAAATTTGTTAAACAGTCATCAGACACGTCTTCCTTATCACAAGCATTTTTTGGACTAGTCTTTTCCTATCTTCAAAGTTAATTCCTTCATCCAGTACGGACAAAGCTACTAGTTTATCCCCTAAACACAATAAGTGATTTATGAATTTTCCAATTACTGCTTCTGCTGCATGTTTGTCGTCATTTTGTACGCTACTAGTTTTTCAGACATATTATATTATTCAAAGGAGCCTCGATTGGGTTGCTGCGAAAAACCATACCTTCATACAGCATTTAATTGTAAAACAGCATTGAAGGGCTTTCTTTTCATGTAAAGTAAATTTAAATTGTTTATTAAATATAAAAATTTTCAAACAAAAATTCCTTTTGCCACTCATGTGGCTCAGGGGTAAGCTCCAGTTTGCCAAAACATATCCCTGTAGGAGGAAATTCACCAGGAAATATTACAAGTTATAAGAATTCTCTGTAATCTTTCTCAATTCCGCTTTTTACGAACAATGATATGTTATCAACTTCGTCTTTTGGAATTTAAGTGGTATGTGTACTTGATTGAAATGTTATAAGTTCTGAATGATGGAGATCTTTCCACAAAATTTTGAAGCGCTTAAATAATTGAATATCTGATCTAGAACTAAGAAAGGCAAGAACTTCTTTAAGGACACACTCTGCAGTACAATTTCAAGTGCATGATGATGGCAATTCAAATGTAATATATCACCGTGCAGTTTTGCTCTAAAAAATTTCATGCACAATTAATACGGTTGGTATTGCAAGTCGTTGCATCAAACATTTCAGCTAGAATAGTTTGCAATAAAGAGCTATCATCTAAGATATCATAAACAACTGAAGAAATATCTAAGGGACTCCGAGTAGCTGTTCAATATTAGGACCTGAAGCTATCACGGTAATCCTGTCGGCGTTCTTTTTCCAGTTACATCTGGATGTACCTTTGTATCCCAGTGAATAACTACAAAATCTAAATTTAAATTCATGAAATTTAACCTCTTTTTTTAATTCTCGAAGATTTTCTTTTGCTCTCATAAGGAATGTACGATTGATCACTAGGTCATTTGGATTTGAATTTACTGTATCTACATAGGCTGTAAATTAATGAACAACATCTTTATCCCTAATATGGCATTTGTCTAACAGTGATTGAAAGGCGAGCAGATATCAATAGTTGTCAAGCTTTTTTGCATTGTGGTAGACCAGCTGTAGAAAACAAAAGTTCAACAGGTTAGGATAGATGCCCATTTCGGTTTCTAAAACTTGTGAATCGCAAGAATTTGATGATAATAAAGGACTATGTACTGAAATAGAAGAAAATTAATTTAAAGTATAGATTTCTACATTGTTCCCATCGGGACATTTTTTTAATTTATATTTTAGCTATGAAAAATACAGTATATTTTCGTGTTAGGAGTAATCGAGGATTTTTCGAAATTTATATTTTAAAAATTGAAAATTGCATACGCATTTAGGTATGTTTATAACTAAAGAACAGCGAATTAAAATATAATTGCAATTACTTATATTTATAGCATTGAAACTTTGCGACTCTATTTGCCACACTTATTACATACACAGGGAATTTTGTAAATCAACACCCCCAAAGCCTGGAGGAGGCAATTTGTTGTTGTCAAAGGCCGTTCATTAATGGCCCATAGAATCCCTTGTATCCATCTTGATGGGAAGAAACGTTTCCCTGCCGCTTGGTTGGAACAAGCGCAGAAGAGCGGTACGCTTGACCCAAGGCCATTGGTGTACATTTTATTCTCTGTAACATGTTAAATTTTACAGAATGAAAGTGAGAGAATGGTCAGTCTGGAAGTAGCAGCACCTATTAAGGTTCAAAATTACTTTAAATATAAAACGTTCGAATATTTTTACATAAAAATGAGAAAATCCGCAATTTTTTTTTCGAAACTCAAAGAAGGGGGCCCTAGGGGCACGTGTTAATGTTCATGGATTTTGACTTTAAATTTTGCAAGGATCATTTATTTGTACAATGGAACAAATTGAGGGGGCGTCGCGTAAAATATCTGCAACTTCAAAAATAAGGACCACCCTAATATATATATATATATATATATATATATATATATATATATATATATATATATATATATATATACACATACACAGCTCGTTCAAGGATTTGCCTGCTGTTGTTTCCTTCCCTTTTTCAAAGTTTTTTTTTTCTTATACAATTCTTAAAGTCGGATTTTCATTATTATATTCTTACAATGTGTTTTTAATTGGCTTCTTGTGGCGCTGTCAACTGAAGCGGAAAATATGAGCTGATTAAAAGTATCATTGTATCATTTATTATTGTGCTAATTTGTATAAGTCTGCGTTCATATTCTTTTCACTCCGCAGTGTGATTAGTTCAATTATATATAGTTATCGATGTATAAACGCAGTTAAAACCTTTATCTTCTTTAAAAAAAAATTCTGAAAGTATAAAAATACTTCCATCGGAAAATTATCTGTTTTTGTAACAAAATATTTTTTTTAATCTTTCATTTTTCGTAAACTAGTGGGAATATTAATGATAAAATTAATCGCAACAGAAGTAACTCATAGTGTTTTTTTTAATGTAAGTTAATTAAAATTCGTGTGAAATGCATCGCAAACGTTTATTATATTCCTTCGTTTTAAATAAGTAACACAAGACCTGTCTTAAACTAGTTTTTGTGTCCTGATATTTTGAATTAAAATTTCAGATAAATATTGGATTTTTTTTTTAAGTTAATAATTTTTCAAGATTTTTTTAATACCTTTCTTATGTTAGTTTCTTATGTCTAAGTTCTTGTTATTTTTACTTGAAAAACAATAGATTTCACAAAATATAAAGTGTTTCTATCATTTCTAATAAATCGATAAAGAATTATGAGATAAGTCTTGCAAAAATATTCCTAAGTTCCTGTTATTTGTCTTATGCTACTTTATAAATACGTCTTGAGTTTAATATATTCTAGTGATTTCTTGTTTCCAACATGGGAATCAAAATGCATATCAGTTAAATTTGGATTTAGGATTATTTATGATTACATGATACCCCTACCATCCTAGTAATGCCGAAATTAAATACTAAATTTGATATATGTTTCATTTTTTCTGTTTTCACAACAATGATAAAAACTTAACTTGATTTTTTATAAGGAAAACAAACGTTTATTTCTTACGCACCACTAAAAGACATGCGACATTTTAAAGTATAATAACTTTATTTCTTTAATTTCGACTGATAATTTCATTTTATAAATGAGGCAGTGAGAAGCAAAGGGATGTAAGTGGACATTTTCAGGTTTTGAGTAAAACGCGTTTTAAGTTCCGGTCCTAGGTAGGCATTCATTGTAAACTTTTTTCTAAATCATGCTGTATAGCAGCACCTACCAGAGCTACTTGTACTATCTCTTGCCCCATGACAGAGGAGAGCTTCACCTACCATTTGTACTGGTTATCTCCAAATTTTTAATTTTGCCCCTTACATCCCTTTGCTTCACACTGCCTCAAATGTACTTATATTCAGAGTGAAATATCGTTAATTTTAATGGAAGGGGAGTTGCAGAGTTAAACCAAGTTTTAATGCTATGAAATGGATAATACAGGTAATTTAATTACCAAAAGTATCAACTGAAGACTCGCATTAACACAATATGCCTTGCACATTCTGAGTACTGATCGTGCAGGCCTTTTGCAACAGGTTTTATGCAAATATCATACTTCAAGACTGTATTTCATTAAGTATACATTACCAAGAGAAAAAGTTTCGGTTTAAGTATTTTCCTGTGTAGGGTAGAGCGGGGTACTAAGTCACAATTTTCACTTCTGATTTCTTTACCAAGTTTTGGTTAGTATTTGAGACAAAAAAAATAAGAATAAGTAAACAAATAGTGCATACCTTTGTACAAGTTGAATAATCAGTTCTCCAGTGAGTATCCAAGTATGGATTAATTTGCTTATCTCTAAGCACTACCAAGTGTAACAAAGTGCCCCATGGCACGGTACTTTGTCACATTGTCGTGGGTACTTTGTCACATGTAATTTTAAAGGAAAAATTAGTTTAGCTGTTAACATCTTTTCAAGTTATGTTTATTGCATTATTTAAATAGTGGTCACTGCAGTCTGACTGCGATGGGGAGGATCTGGGTTCGAATCCCAGCTCGGGCATGGATGTTATTTCACTCTCTTGTCCTTGTACTTTCTCTGTGTGAATGTGTTGGTATGCTGTGAGTGGTTGTCTACCTTATAAATGGGTCCTTGTGGCATGTGGAAATATATCAAATAATAACGTATTGCAAACAGCAGATGTGGTTAAATAAAAAATGATCAAATAAGTTTTGTGCTACAAAATGATTAAAGTGAAAAACCAACGTAAATAAAGCATAAATTCTCAAGAAAGTACGGCATATAGCTGTTTCAAAGCTGCAATGGAGCAACTTTATTAGTGCAAAAACTCACAACGCTACCAAAAAGTCATGAGAGAACTGAATTCAACAATGTGGACACCGGTATTTATGCCAAACGGATCAACCAATAGGAAATCAAGGCAAAAGACAACTCACCAATCAGCAAACTACAACTCAACTTCTTATCTTAGTCATTGTTCTTTATTTTTCAAAACACGTTCATCTTCATAGCATTCACATATACCTTTAATACTTGAACTTCGTTTCAAAATAGTGCAAATAACGACTCAATACGATCTGTATATTCCTCAAATGCCTCAAGTTAATCTTTTGACGGTGCAAACTTTTTATCCACTATCTTGACGGGGAATCTTTTCAGGATATAATATAATTCTATTCTGGTAAAAGATTTGCAGTTTCAGAAGAATCTGCGAAGAAATAAGAAAAAACTCCGTACTTGAAATATTTAAGTCTTTTTACTTCCTTTCACATATAAAGGAAGTATTGTTTTCGAAAAAGAAAAAATCACTCAAAAATCGGCCTTAAATTCCATTTTAGTCGCCCCCAAATGAATATTGAGTTTTTTTTTTGTTAACCCGACCACGCGTGGATACATGCCTAAGAACGTATAGCCGCCCGAAATATCCATTTTGACGATCCCCGAGTTAATTACGAGTTTTCTCGTGACGTGTGTATGTGCGTATGTATCTCGTAGAATTAAAAACGGTATATCCTAGAAAGTTGAAATTGGTACGAAGATTCTCAAGTGGGGTCTAGTTGTGCACTTTTTGGTTGCTTTCTTTTGGTTGCTTTCAGATGTTCCAAAGGGGGTCTTTTACACCTTTTTCGGGGGAAATCATTAATTTCAATACAAACTCAAGTGATGTTATAATTTGGCAAACACTTGGTGATGTTTCGCCACGCTTTTGGTTGCCAAGTCTTGTCGCGAACATTAAAATTGCCAATATTGGGAAAATTAATCTGTATATAAACGCTATTTTGCTTCGGTTCGCCACAAACTTGAGGTGAAAATATTTAAAGTGTTTCTTTGCTTACTCCTAGGCACTATTATCCTTAAATTGGCGTAAAAGGAAGTCATGTGATACACACATCAGCTTGTTTACTCACCATCTTTAAACACTTAAAAAAGAAAATAGCGGAAATTTGCAGAAGATATTTTCACGGAATATCATAGCAGATAGTCTAAATTTGATGGCATTAACAAAAGTTTTGCCCGACAAGACCCGGAAAGTGAACAGAAACCTTAAAATAATTTAAAATTTTATGCGAAAATAACCACATAATATCGACTTACTTTCATACAAAAAGAAAATGACAAACGTTAAAGTAAATGAATTCAACATGATTTTAAATTCAGCTTCACACTTCCCTTTCCATATTGATACATTAGTTTTACTAAATAACATCACATTTAAATTCAATAAAAAGAAAATCGAAGACTCAGAATAAACGAGCTGATGTTTGCATCAAATGACTTCCATTTACAACAATTAAATGTTATTTCCTCATTATTGGCAAATTTAATGTGAGTCAATAGTTCACTCTCTAAATATCACCAACAATGGCCAAAATAAAACAAGATTTAAAAAAAAAAAAACTATCTGCTATGATATTCTGTGAAAATATGCTCCGCAAATTTCCGCCATTTTCTTTTTTAAGAGTTTAAAGATGGTGAGTAAACGAGCTGAAGTGTGTATCACATGACTTCCTTTTACGCCAATTTAAGAATAATAGTGCCTTTGAATAAACAAAGAAACACTTTAAATATTTTCACCTCAAGTTTGTAGCGAACCGAAGCAAAATAGCGTTTTATACAGATTAATTTTCCCAATATTGGCAATTTTAATGTGATTCAATGGTTAACTCTCTAAATATCGCCATTAGTGGCAAAATTGAAACCAGGTTTTAAAAAATAAATAAAAAAAAAACACGCCAAATTTGTCGACAAGTTGACGACAAAACTTGGCGACCAAAAGCCTGGCGATACATTGCAAAGGGTCCGCCAAATTATAACACCACTTGAGTTGGCATCGAAATTAACAATAATTTCCCCCAAAAAATGTGTAAAAAACCCCTTTTGAAACATCCGAATGCAACCAAAAGGGGAGGTGCACAACTAGATCCTACTAGGAGTTTACGTACCAAATTTCAATTTTTTAGGACATACCGTTCTTTAGTTATGCGACCTACATACGTTCATACAGACGACACGAGAAAACTCGTTGTAATTAACTCGGGAATCGTCAAAATGGATATTTCGGGCGTCTATACGTTCTTAGGTATATATGCACGTGTGGTCAGGTCGAAAAAAAAAAAAAAACTCAACATTCATTCGGGGGTGGACAAAATGGAAATTAAGGTCGATTTTTGAGTGAAAATGTTATCGCGAATACATCTTTCTTTGTAAAAGGAAGTAAAAACGTCAAGAAAGAAACGAGCAGTTGCTACAATGTCTAAACTTCGACTGTCCTACATATCAGGGTTGGCAAAAGCTGATATTTTAACTGTTGCTCTTTGATAGAACAGTTATCTGACTTTAAGTAAAGTAGGTTTCAACTAACTTTTGTCAAACTTTCGGATTTTAATTTTTGTCCGGTTTCATTAGCTAAATACTTATATGTGCAACGTATCCAAGTCCACACTTGCAGGAGATGCTTAAAATAGCCCGGTTACTATGGCTATGAATGGGAAACTTCATGTTTGTGAACTTAATCTTATTTACAGGAGAGAAAGCAGTATCGAATCTAGACTTCTTCAAAACCTTTGCAACTTGATTCCTGACGTTTGGATAATTGGGAAAAATAATAGTGTAGACCGCTTCAGAAACAGAAACCTTGCCAGAATGAGAGTGCTTAATTAGCTTATTATAAATCGAATCTATAATGCTAGGAGAGTAACTACGATCGAAAGCCACAGCTTTAAGATAAGAAAGTTAACCATTTAAGGAATGGGAAAAATAACATGTTCAAAGCGCAGACCACAAAATCCTTAAACGAGGCCAACTTTTAGTCTGGAGGATGGGAAAAAAAACATTTGTGAGGACGTAGTGTAACAGCAAAAGGCTTATAAAACACCAAAGTCATAAATTCTTAATTGCTTTTAGTAATAAAGACGATCAAAAAAGAAAGATAACTATCGGTTTCCATTTCAACAGGGAATTGGATGCAAGGATGGATACAATTAAGAATAGAGAGTAAAAGTTCATTATCAACATGGTTTTGGCAAAGAAAAACAAATCAATCACTAACATAATGAACATAGAACGGAAACGTTATGGTTTCAAAAAATGTAGCCTCAATATAGTGCATATACTAAATGTTACTTAAAATAAGGCTCAAAGGATTGAGCTAAACCTTCAGACGTGCGAAATTAAGCTCTATCGAATATAAAAGTATTCTGTTCAAGAAAAGTACGAGTAAGGGGAAACAAGTTCATCAATCTCATAACTAGAACAAGCTGATGTGTGCATCACATGACTTCCTTTTATTCCAATTTAATGTCATTTCTCCATTACTGGCAATTTTAATGTGATTCAATAGTTTACTCTCTAAATGTCACCAACAATGGCCAAATTGAAAAAAAATTAAAAAAAAAATCGCTAAATTTGTCGCCAAGTTGGCGACAAAAGATGGTGAACAAAAGACTGGCGATATATTGCCAAGTGTCCGCCAAATTATAACACCACTTGAGTTTTTATCGAAATTAACAATGGTTTCTCCCCAAAAAGGAGCAAAAGATTCCTTTAGAAACACCCAAATGCAACCAAAAGGGGAGGTGCACAACTAGATCCCACTAGGAGTCTACGTACCAAATTTCAACTTTCTAGGACTTACCGTTCCTGAGTTATGCGACATACGCATATTCTCACATAGCACATACGCACATTCTCACATAGCACATACGCACATTCATACGTACATACAGACGTCACGAGAAAATTCGTTGTAATTAACTCGGGAATCGTCATTATGGATATTTCGCGTGTCTATACGATCTTAGGCACTTATCCACGTGTGGTCGAGTCGGAAAAAAAAAAAAAAAACTCAGTATTCATTCCGAGGTGAGTAAAATGGAAATTAAGGTCGATTTTTGAGTGAAATTTTTTTTTTGCTAATACAATACTTCCTTTTCTTGTAAAAAAGAAGTAAAAATAATGCTCTAGGAGCCTCAATTTGAAACAATCCAATGCCCAAATAAATAACCGTACATTAATGAAAAGTGATTTCACGTCAAAAGAAGCCATCGTCAAGTCATGAGGCTTACAGTAACGTAACTTTTGAACAAAATCAACGGAATTCCTGACAGTAAAATAACTGCTACTGGAAGAAAAGATGGAAACTAAATACTTAGCTAGTTTGTATGAAGCCATACCAAAAATTGAAACAATTTTTCCAAGTCATAAGCTACTTTGATTTATGGATCTTTGGTAAATCATAAAACCTAGCCTAGTGTGCGACAGGAGGAATCGAAGACTTTTTGAAAATCCGCTAATGATAGAAGATTTCACGTCATTTTTAATCAGGTTAACCTCTTTAGTACTAGGGACTTTTTGAAGTGTCACCTAAAGACTAACTTCAATTAACTCATTACATTTGTGTAAATATGAATTTTTGTCAAGAAAAGCAATTTGACCGCCTTTGTAAGCTTAGTAACAACTAGATCAGGATCAGAACACAAACTTTGTCGGAAGAATTAAATGACTTAAGGAACTGGAACCGTGAATTATAATTCCAAAGTGACTTCAAATACTTTTAGCAAGCATGTTAATTGCCATGCGAACATTTATCACACCTCCTATTAATATTAAAAAGTTTAAAATATTTAGTTTACTATTTATTCTAAACACCACATGCTACAGAAAACAACAATACTTGCTGTGACAAATAAAATATTTGATAAAACAAAGTTTTTTTCTCCTTGGTGTAAATATTTTATTCGTGGGACAGGAAGGGGAGGGGTGTTGGAGAGTAAGAAACAGCGACAAAACCCAAGATATGAATCAAAGGAACCTCTAACTGGACTGCAATATAAATATATACTAAAAACATAGTTATGAAATTTAGAGATTAAACTAGAAGAGATTTAGCTTGAATGATTACAGTGTATAAAACATGTGTGTAAAAGCTAAAAAAAAAAAAAAAAAAAAAAAAAAAAAAACACTCGTCATTGCAAATGGTGCAAACAGATTAACTAAAACAGATCGAGCTTATTTACACCAAAAATGTATAGGAGAGGAGTTTTTTTGGGCAAGACTGGTCCGGTCACTCAATAACGCGCGTAGGTCGTGTAGTTTTAGAAAAAACTAGTGTAGATTTAAAGCAGTAAGTAACATAGATATAAAAATCAGGTTTCTAATAGTCAGGTTCACACTCAGTACCATGGAAGGTCACTAGAACGGAAAGGGAAGCAAGAAATAACAATGTCTAGAAATAAGTTTTGGCACTTGTGTTAAGTTGAAATGGGTTGACATTCAAGTAATCATCGGCCGAAAAGAAAAAAAAGATCTTTTGAACGAGCAAAAGGTCGTGGATAATCCGTCCCACGTATAATCGGGAGTTAACTGTATGGAAATTATTAGTTTTGAATATAAGGTACAAAGCGAGTAACAGTAAGGTCATATACAATCTGCTATAAAAGGAAAAAGCACACAAGAACGCTGATAGAAATCTAATTCGATCGTTGGTTGCGTAAAAGAATATTTACTACGCTTTACTGTTAGAAAGAAAAACATCAACTAGAACAGGTTAGATTTCAATCGCAATAGAATCGTTACCTACCAGTGATTTATTGTTCCACTTTATTATTACCAGTGCTGCGAGATATTTCATGACTGACAGGAGGACATGGATCGAGTCTAGGAAAATCGGGCACCAACTCATGTGACATCTCAGATGTTTTCCATGCAAACACTGAAAGACTTAAGACGGAGAACTTTTATCCTTAAGGTCACGAAGATCATATCGCGGGGGGAAGTACTGCAACTATACGTAACTATAAATTCGGCAAAATAGACTTTTTCACTTTTTTTGAAGAAAAAATTGTGAAAGATGACACAAATACTTCTAATTAAATGAAAATTAGACATGGTTGTAAAATAACATTTAATCAAGTTTTCATATTCGCCAAAAATTGTGATGAAACATTAAGTAGTTGCGTTTTTCTTGTAACATCTGTATTGTAATTTGTTTTAGTATTCACCCCGCGATAAAATAGTTTAAGTCTTGTTACTTAACAAATCCCAATTTTAAGCAGTGTACAAGCAAAAAAAAAAAAAAGCATGTCCTCCTCTCCACCATCATTAGTTTAGGACTTGTTAAAGGTTCTCTGATGAGCCATCTTCAAGGACTCGTTAAGCTGCTTCTCAAGAAAAAATGCATGTTGATCATACTGTCCTGACCTTCCTTGTCCTTAATGCAATGACCACTCCTTTACTTCTGTTTTCCCCGCATTATCCCCAGCTCAGAACCTCGTATTATGGCTTCTCAGTGGCTGAGACACCAGCTCTCTCCATTCCATGGATATAATCTGGCACTGATTTCAATCCGAGTCCCGTGTGGACTGTTATACTCGGACCAGCCCTCGAACTCTGTCAAAACCAATGAACACAGTATCTAAAAATACACTGTTTTAAAAATAACCAAACCTTTTAGTGATAGTATGAAATAAGAGTGGTAATATGTTTCAAAGCTAATATTTATTCAAAATAGGATCCATTTAACTCATTACATCGTTTTGATAGGTCAATAAATTTATCCATAGACTTTAAATTCGGTTCTTTGAATGCTCTTTAGCACCTGTGTCACGCTGCTTGAAGGTTGGAACATCATCGTAAAGAGTTCCTTTTACTCATGTTTTCAGTTTCGGGCACAGAAAATAAAAGATTTGTGTAATTAGTACACTCTGTATTCGCCTGATCTATCACCGTGTGACTATTTTCTGTTCCCGAAACTGAAAACTGCAATGAAAGAAGCTTTTTACGATGATGTTCCAGCCATTCAAGTAGCCGTGACACAGGTGCTAAAGAACTTTCTTTAAACCAAAATTCAAAAGTCTATCGATTAATTGACTGACCGTTTAAGACATTGTATTGAGTTAAATGGATCCTGTTTTGATTAAATGTAAGCTTTAAATAAAGAAAGAATAAATAAATGAATTGATGAGCGATTATATAAGTGTGTGAACTAATTACTTATTAATACATAAATGAGTAGATACATAAAAGAGTAGATAAACTAATATATGTAGACGAAATTATTATGTGAATAATTATATGAATATGCAAATGAATTGTTAAATAAATGAGTAAATAAATTAAATGTTACATTTCACTTTTCCTCGCATGCACTTGAGAAATTCCCCTACTCATTTAAAATAAAACTAACAGTGTTAAATGAATAAATCTTGCATTAAGATCAGTGGATCTCAATTAACATTTCTAATGTTAACAACAAGACCTTTATCACTTAATAATAAAGTTTGATATGTCACAAAATATATCAACATTTGACAGTGACTTGTTTCAGCATGCATCTTAGCTTCAAAGGTAACAATATTTTGACTAGAATCAACTACATGTTTAATAACATAGTTAAACTATTGCAAGACAGATGGCGCTGGAAATAGAGTAAAATATTTTGTTATTACACTTTCCCCCGCTATTTCTCCTTCACCCACATTCCCCTACATGCTTCTTAACTTTATAGTAAATCTAGTTAACTCGTAAACTCATGACTTGCATTGTTATTATAAGCAAACCATTTCATGCTTAAAAAACGGTCTTAAGGAAACTTCATTAATTAGGTCTTTCAACAAAAGATGTTATGAAACCTTATGTGAGACACTGTACAAAAGAAGAAGGTTAAAATAACAGGAAATAATCTAAATGCGAATTGAACAACATTATTCAACTGACAATGATAACAGAAACAGCTTCTGCGATTATTTTCTAAAAATAAATGATATTTCTACGCTCTATTTAGATTTTAATGAGAAATAAAGTGAATTAAAATTTATCAAACGATAGGTGTTTACGGAATAACTTTCTAAATTTTGTTATCGCTTTGAAGTTATTTGTGACATATTTCCGCATGAGTTGCTTCAAGTGAGATGCGACAATAAGCTTTAGTAAATTAAAGCTAATACACTGCCACTTCTTAAGGTCAGAAATGAATAACGCTGGGCTAAATAATCTTGCCTTGTTAGCAATTGAACCAGACGCAACGAAAACATTCGTTTTGAGGAAGTGATTTCTGAGTTTTCAGCAGTTAAAATTATAAAGAAGATTTTAAAACTTGATTAAGGCAATAGTTGTTGATTTAGTTTGCTTCTTCTGAATAGGTTTATGATGCTTAATCAATAGTATGATGTAGTTTGTTGATGCATGAAGATATAGTTTTGAGAAAGTAATAGAGGAATTTGGGACCAAGTGAATTAAGATAACTTATCTTTTTCAATATCAACAAACTGGGCATTTTTTTTGAAAATTACACTAAATAAAAAAAATTGGTGCATTTTGTAATAAAACTTGCTTTCAATTATTATTCTTCAATTTTGGCAGTTGGTTTGCACCTTAAAGAAAAAGTGCAAAATTTTCACTTCTTTTTTTCATGAGGCAAAGTGAAAAAATCAATATTTTTCTAATTTTTTCTGTTTCAAATTGTTAAAAAATAATTTTCAGCAAGTTACTAAGTGAATAAATGAACCACTAAATAAATACTAAAATAATAAACATGTGAATGAATAAGTATGTGACATAATAAGTAAACCACCACAATTTACTTTGCCCCATTTTTTGTCTCTGTATGAGAATGTTTTACCGTTTTACTTTGCTCCGGTATTTCACTTTACGTCTCACTCACATATTTCAAGGGTGTCCACCTTCTCTAAGAGCGAGGGCGCTCCCCCCCCCCCCTAAATATCACGAAGACACCCCCAAAAGCATGAGTCTCCCCTCCCAATAAAAAGGGGAAAATACCATTCAAAACAACCCCCCTAAAAATTTTAATGGCGCAGTCTGCGCGACGAATAAAGAAGTTGGTTACTTTGCTTTGAACCGTCTGAATGTCTCTTTCTTATGACACTTTTCTTATGGAATACACACATATATATATAGTTTTTAAATATTCCTTTACTCCACAGAATAAAAAAAAATGTTGCCATCACCTGTTCTCGGGATTTAAGATTTATTACTAACTTTGGTTGACTTTGAAATGAAAGAAAATTTACCAAAAAAAAGATAAGCTGAGCTAGAAATCAATAGAAATTTTATGAATCCCAAAAGTTTGCCCGTTAAAAGCGAACTATGCTCCTATAGACTTAACATTGTAACAACCAAGTATTTCTAATTCGCTCGCTAAATCCGGGTTCTCGTTAAATCAGCGCTCGTCATAAGCAAGTTCAACTGCTGTATGCAATGCTTCAACTAAAAATAGCACATAGAAAAACACTTTTTAAAAGTTTTCCTGATACAAAAAGCCAACCAAAGTTATTCTCACCTTTGTAAATTACAGTTTTTAAATGTACGAGTAAATATGAATGAATCGTACGATATGAAAACCATGCTCTATGACTGAAAAGTTATAAGTTTAAACATTTGATCTCAAATGGAGCTTTGTCTTACTATCTGCTATCTATTGAGCAAACAATTAAATACATCACCAACAACTCAACTCAGTCATTAGAAATGTGTTATTCCGAGAAAAAAAAACAGCGAGATTTTGTAATGAAATGAAAATTTAATATTCATAAAATTGCATTGTCTTCTGAAAGTGCAAACCCTAATTATATCTGCTTTAATCAACTATTCATCGGGTAATAGTTGCGCATTTTCAATTATTAAAAGTTAGTATTTTTCATTAGTGTAAGCATACAATTATTTAAAAACCCTTGGAATTCTCCATTTATACATGTAGGATACAATGGAGTTAGGGATGGAGTTGTAGGATACAATGGTACATTTGTTGTCGATTTGAATAATGTCGATTGAGGATACAAGACAGTAATGATATTTCACCTAGATTTTTAAGTTTATTTTAGTATAATTTCTTTACAGCGTGTAATCAATACATATCATTGATCATAATGAGATTTTTTTAAATTTTCTGTACACCTGGATCAGAGACACCTATTAGGGGGATGCGACAGTGGCATCGATGTCGATATTTTTTTGAAATGTCGAAGTTAATTCGATGACGATGTTTTTTAATTGAACCCAAAACTATTTTTTTCAAACAACTGGGATTATATGTTTATGAAAATATAATTAAGAAAAAAAAAAACTACGTGATTAATGTTGGCAATATCTATCACATTGGGAAATGTTTTCTATCATTAATTGTCTAAGCCGCTCACCGTCAGCTCAGTGACTGATCTGGCGGTGTATTTCATGTATTTCTGCCTCAGCCCTGGCTATAGGGTGCAACTTACTGAATAAATAACTAAATATACCAATTGTGACTTCATTAACTGCTTCATAAAACCACAATGTCCAAAATTTACTAAGTTAAAACATAAAAATTAGAAAATTCATTGAAAAAAATCCTCGTAAACGTGCTCCGGTCTACCCTATTGATTTTGTTCTTGGCAGAGTGAAGTCTTGTTGACAAATGCGACTTCCTCTATCTTTCAAGATGATCCAGCCAAAGGGTTGGACACTTGAAATTTACAACTGAAACAGTGAATACATCAGTTTATACCAAGATCTTGGGTAAGGAATTAAAGTCAGCTCTTCGGGATCGTTTGAAGGGTGCGAGAAGTTTCAGTTCATAAATTCACTTGTCTCGCTAAAACATTTGTTAGAGTACACAAGGCTTAAATGTATAGAATAAAGTTCAATTTTGCAAAGTATCACTTCTTAATAACAAGGTTCTTTACCTTTCAGGCCCTGTGCACCCCATTGAGCATTGATGTGAAGGTCACGCCCCCCCTCCCCCACTACCGTATGAGGTCAGTACAAGAGGTATAGTCGGAAAATGGGAATTTGAAACTGACGCTGGTAACTAAATAAAAATAAAGAAAAGTAACACAAGATATAGTATTGCTCCACTTAACGTTATTTAGAACGCGTTATAAGAACATATAAAATCAATTAATCAAAGAATGAAATACAAATTAATTTGAGGTAGTGTAGGATCTAGTTAGTATTTAATACCAGCCACGTTCACAACATCATGTGATGGCTGCCACTGTTATTGATATTTTTTTGTATATCATGTTGTAACTGCGACAAAGCGACATCTGGTTATATTACTTTCAATGTCTTATTAGCCTTGTGTTTGACGAACCTCCCCGGTCGACCGGTAAGTAACCGGTTACTAACCGCATTGTTCTATGATCAACCGGTTACCACATCGGTTACCATTCTAAGCAGTTGATTGGTTGAGTGGAGCACGTGATCATTAGCTGTCACGTGATTATCTAAACGGTCGCTACCGGTCGTGCTCGTCGAACATAAGCTAGATGTTATGACCTTATGTCTCCGAATAATGCAAGTCCAGATTCAGAGATGTGTCGATGAAACCTGCTCTAAAAATATCAAAAAATGTCTTTATGCTACCTGTAACCACAAACTTAACTAAATTTATGTTAGTTTTGCTTCTCCATTTTATTTTTTAAAACATTCAGTCCACCTTTTAAATTCTTAACCCCCCCCCCCCCTCCCCCCCGTTGAGAACCACTGCTTCATAACCGCGATGTTTTTTGGATGATGTGTCAATAACATCGATAACTTTTAACATCGATGATTTAAATCATCGGTGTTTTGCTTTCGATGCTCTGCGATCACTTAACGATAGTTGGCCAACTCAACAACATAAAATTAAGTCTAAGTAGACATAAGAGTTTTCTAGCTTCCCAATAGCCGGGAAAAACAGACGAACGGTGAATCTTTGAATACTTAAGAAGGTGGTCAGCGACCCTAACTTCAGCATCGCGAGCAAGCAAGCATCTTGAGTAAAAAGTACAATTAAATTATTAAAAATAGATCCGATTATAAAAACTATACTACTAATATATACACACGATTTTATAGTTTTAGCTCAAAACGATGCTTGACTTGTTTACAAACTAACGTTTGCTGCTATTACTGTTAAAAAAAAATAAAAAATCATACAAAACAAACCTAAGAAGCATCCCAGGAAATGGACTGTGACTTCGTATTCAAATTCAGAATTACCGATTCACATACCACATAAAAATATCAAATAGTTTTCCAATTGGAGATTTATGACTTATCCATTGCAATAATGGTGAAATCATGTGCTGTTAATGTTTAAACTCGCATGCGGTGTTAATGAGTAGAAAAATAACAAACAGAGGGGAAAAAACTCGTTTTTCTCAAAACGTGTGCCTAAATGACGGTTATAAGAGGTGATTCAAATTTATCTGTATTGTGTATTATCTGCATATTTTATATCACTCGGATCACGATTTTTTGTATTTCCTCATAAGATCCGTGATTTATGTTTTTATGCTTTTTCCCATGAAGTTTTTGTTCTTTTGTGTATTTTTTGGTACTATTTTAGGTTTTTCTCTCTCTCTCTTGAAAAACTTTGGGATGTAAAAATCGGAAATAACATTGGGAATGTAATTAGGTTTCTAGCGACATTACTTAGAGAAAGTCGTTGTTGATGGTTTCTAAAAAGCGTTCTTTTGGTTTAAGCTTATCAGTGATAAAGATAGATAAATAAATAAATGAAGAAAATTAAATTGAAAAAGTGCTCTCTTACTGTTTGGACACACACGAAACACACATATAAATACATAATTGGACAAATTCCGTGTACGTGTTGCCCAGGCGACTAAAAAAGTATCTTCGAGACTTAATTATTTCTTCTTATTCTTCATTTAAAAAAAGTAAGAATAAAAATATCCATAATAAGTATAATTTTAAATCATGTGTATTTACCCCTTTTTGATTTCTCTTCAAAATCCCAAGTTTTGTGATATTTTACAAGCCAAATAATATTAGAACTTGTAAAAAATAGATTTTTCAATCATCAAAATTTCCTAATTTTCTACTGATCAACATATTAGTGTCAGACGTATTTTTAAAACTCATGAAAAAAAAAGTTAAATAGCTCAGTGTTTTGAAATTTAATTTAGCATTGAAGAGTTAAGCTGTTTTGTCGCCAATTAACTACAGATTTCAAATTCAACTAACTTTCATTTTGAAGTCATTTTATACAAATGTTTCGAACGGAGAGTTACAAACTGGATTCTCCTGGTTTAAAAGAGCAGCTAGAAATTGGAATTTCCCATCCCTGCATTAGAAATACAATATGAAACGTTGGAGCCAACAACAAAATTATTACAGTGTTGCCACAAAATATTGCAAACTTCGTCGTTTTAAATTGATACCTGTTGTCATTGAATGAAAGAAAGGAAATACAAAAGGTTAGCTCGTAATTAAAAAAAAAGAAACAGATTAGGAGAAACTTGGGTCTCGCATCACAGCATAAAATACGTATTTGCAAAATTCATACCCCCCCCCCCCCAAAAAAAAAAGAAAGAGAATTTTATAATTCTTATGAACAATTTTGTCATCACTAGTGATCGAGATAAATAGGTCGTCAATATACGAGTAGAGAGGTGATTAAGTTACTAAGTTTACTCTTCATTACATAATAAAAGGGCCTTAGCCTTTTGACCGGGCTTAGTTGGCCAAAGGGGCAGGTTGGTTCAGTCGCTATGTGTTAAAAATATCTATTATATAGTGCTTTCCGTTTTGCCAAGTATATGCCATTCCAACTCCCTCCTTCTACAAGAATAATCATTGAAAAATAAGGGTCCATCAAAGAACCAGTTATAAGGATTTTTGCAACGGTGAGTAAATTTCACCTCTTACGAATTATCGCTTTTTTATTTGTTAATGAAGTGTAATTTCCATTTTAAGAAATAATATTCAGAAAGATCTGTTATTCTTGGATCTATCTGTTTATTGAAATGCTTTCAGAAAAATTTCTTAAATTCGTGAAAAGAAAAAATGGCGATACGAGTCTTGTTGGCTCATTTTGCATGGGGTGGGCAGTTGATTCAATTTTTGACATACATATTGCTTTTTTTTTTTTTTTTTTTTGCAGTTATAATCTTTTAGTTTACCTTATTTACATTGTTTTGCATAGACAGAATGGTGAAGGTCATTTTATTTAGAATGTGTTATTTTTTCACTTGTATGATATGAAATATAAGAAGTAATTTAGGGTTTTGTTTTTTTCGATTTTTTTAACTCCTGCATTAGAAAAATATTAAATAAATGCCGTCAACCAACTTACCCTGCAATCGATGAATGATGGCACTAGCGATTAATTGTCAATATTTGCCTCTTAAATAATACTCTATAATATTAAATGGTAATTATATGATAAATATTTTCAAGTTTTATTATAGAAACTTAATTATAAATTTATGCGGATAGTTTTTGGCCCCAAAAAATATCTGTATGTTTAGTTAAATATTTTTTAAAATCATAGTAGGCAGAAAACGCAGCCAACTAGCTCCGATCTAATCTATAAGACTCATTCCGTACCTGACAAAAGTGGTCAACTTAGACAGGTGGTCAGTTTACAAGGTTGGTGAATCTCAAAGGTTTCACTATACTTCATTCAAAGGAAGAATGTGTATGCGAATTTTCTTACTAAAATTCAATTGCACTAACATTTTTGAGAAGTTATCTATATTTTTATTTGTAAGAAACAGCGTATAAAACCAGTTAACTTTAAATTGACTGTTAAATCACGTGTCTGTTCATGAGCCTTTTCGTCTTTTTTACTGAACATTTTTGTACAAAAAGTAACTGCACTTAAAGTTTAACTAATAATAAAACAATAATCTGTACTAAAGAAATTAAATCTTTTGAAAATAAATCGATTTTAATTATTAATTTTCTATGGATATTTATAACTAATAATGTTTTCCTTATTACAAGTTATTTATTTTGCTCTTTTATTTATTTATTTTTTTGGCTCAGTTTATAGATTTATGTATTTATATGGCTTATTTACTTGGACTTTTTAGAGTCCATCAGTCTACTGCTGAAATATTTCTTGAATCTTCTCTTTTTTTTTTCCCAAATTTATTTTTGTACCAATTCTTTCACCCTCTCGTGACGTGATGACAAATTAGTATTTAATTTTAGATACGCAGTTCATTTATTAAACCTTGCGTGCAACTGCTTCATACCACTTTTAGTTTCTTCATCAAAATATATAACGCTATTCCATACCTACTTACAAATAATCGCAATCATCCACCTCTAATAACAGGTGTGGAAGACCACTAATAGCAGCTCTCAAACGAAACTAAATCCATAGAAGAAAAGAAAACTCACAGTAGTAATTTTCTGATTGGTCAAAAGCAAACGAAAAGAGCTCCCTATTTTTTTTCTTATCGTTTGTTAAAATAGCTGAAAATTGCTCAATTCTTCAGAAGTAAAATGGCTGTCCTTGCAAAATCTGAGAATATTTTTCTTTAACGATCGTGAATGGGGATTGATAAGTTGCTTGAAGCGCGGAGATTGTTTGGGGTTAGCTCACACCCGGCCCACTGGTTATCGCTTGGAGACGTTTTAGTTCGAGAATGATTTTGACTCAGCTGATATGTCCTCAGCATGTGAGACATACCGCACAACTGTGGGAATTCGTTATCAGTATTTCTTCAGTGGGTGTCGCGCATCACTTACAGTGTCTCAGTTTATACCTAAGGGTGGTATGCACTTTTATATTCATAGGAAGAGGTAGTTTTGTAGTTCTAGCTTAGCACCCGAAATAGCCACAATAGATTTAAAAAAATTGCATAGCAGCTAAAACCAGGCCCCGATCTGCGTACTCAAAGATCCCGAAGTGTGAGGGGCCCGCGTCCTTAAAGGGCCCAACGGCCCAAGAAATTGAAAAAAAAAAGAAAGAAAAAACTAGCACTAATACCTATTAACGTTGCAAATAGACACTGCTGGACTCAGGGGAGGGGACCTACAAATTTTGTTGAACGGGACCCCAAAATTTATAGATCCGGGCTTGGCTAAAATTAAAGCGAGCCCCTCGCTATATTCAATTGGTCCAGAGATACTAAAAACAAATACAATATATCCGACAGAGATACATAACTGATGATGTCAATTAGACCTCTCAAAGATGGGCTGTAACAAGTAAGTGAGTTGTAAACCTGTACACTGTGTGTGCAATTAAAAAGGGCATTCATAATATTTGTCTAGGGCAACTTTCTAAGTAAATACAACCTATTAACAGGCGTGATCTAATTTCTTTCTGATTCGCTCTTCTTGCCAATGGTGTACCTACTATTTTATTTTCAGCATAAATAAAAATTTTTATTTAAAAATTGCAGCGAAAAAAATAATAAAACGTGCGTGACTCAACTGGCACTTAAATATGTACAGTGAAATATAAAGCAAATTCTTAACTATTATCTTTGGTGCAAACGAACTGAAACATTGTCGGAAATAATAAAATTTATCGCTGTAATTTTTTATTTGAAAAATGAAATTTGAAAACAGACCAATTATTTTATCCGATATCAGAATGGAAAATTTAAATGTATTTCAACAGCAGGGCAATGTGGGGCAAAGTGAAATAGTTAAGATGACTGAGCTTTTTCAAAACAAAGGAATTGGAAATTTGTTTTGAAAATTGCAGAACATAAAGAAAGAGCATTGTATTTTATAATCAAACTCTCATTCAAACATTATTTTTTTATTTTTTGGCAGTAAATTTGCTTCTTCAAAAAAAGTGAAAAATTTTGACTTAATGTTTTATGAGGCAAAGAGAAAAAATTAAATATTTTCTAATGAAATACTACTTTTTATTCGATTACAGAAAAAAAAAATTTATCAAATGAATCGGCAAATAAATGGTTGAATGGCTAACTGAAAAGATAATGAAACAATAAACGAAGTACATAAATTAATTAATAAATGATTAATAAATGAATAAATTAATTACTAAATGAAGGAAAATAAATGAAAGAGTAAAAGAGGGAATGAATAAGGGAATGAATGAAAAAATAAGTAAATTACTAAATGAAGGAATGCAAATGAATTAATCAATAAATGAATACGTAAGTGAATTAGTAAATGATTAAATGATGAAACAAAATAAACTATTTCACTTTGCCCCATCCGCTTTGCCCGCATGCACTTGACTAAACGTACAAAATATTTAAGCTTAATATTAACTAATTAATACTGCATCGAATATTAGAAGGCCTCAAGTAATATTTAAAATGTTAATGACGATAACTTTATCATTTTATAATAACAAAAATAATGTTTGACTTACAACAAAATATATCAATGTGATTATCAATTTTTGAAAATTGCCTGTATGATCATATGCTTTAAAATTTGTCGGTAATTTTTTCCTGACTGGAATAGATTACATTTGCCACTACATGGTTAAAACATTACCAGATAGGTGGCGTTAAAAAGCAGAGTAAATATTTCACCATTTCACTTTGACCCCACTATTTCATTCTGTCCTACATTCCTTTACTGTGTAATTCAAATGGGGCTTTGAATTGTTGACGACAGTAAATTTTTAAACTAGACAAAATGTTTGAAATCGAGAATTTCCGTATCTCTTTACTATCTTTAGAAACTGTAACTAGAGCAGCTTCGTACTAACCTAGTCTGGTAGCTGTTTTCCTACCGTAATCGTTTCTTACGGAAATAATCATTTTAAATCTAAGTATCAGTATAACTAGCAGACTCGGCAAGATAAAGATTTTCGGTCATCTAAATAAAACGATCGACCGTTACTAAGTGTTTTAAGTGAGGTATCAATTTTGAGATATGAAATATCAAATACATTCGTAACAGCACTAAGTGAACATAGCGACGAACTGAGTAATAAAGGAGCTTTATTTTTTGGGAAAAGAATTTTACGCTTGCCCCTTTTCTCAGATACCATTCTGTACTCTAGCACTGGATGAAGAAAAACAGTAAATTTGTATTTAAATTTTATCAAATTACTAGCTGTACTCGACGCGCGTTGCTACGCCAACAAAAAAAATACATCATTATACTGATTTTCATGACAATCTGTTGAACGGGGCAGAAGTTGCTACTCTGCAGTGCCACCTGGTGGCGAGTGGCTTCATTGAGCATATTATGCACCTTCTCCGTGGAAAAATACATATATATAGCAATTTTCATAGTAATCGGTCCAGGTATCAAGTGAAACCGTGACTATACTCAAATTTTGTACTCACGCAGTTTGCAAGATCAATCAATCACTAAAAATATCAAATAGAAAAAGTTTTAAATCCCCCCCCGTTGCATGAAAAGCCATAAAACAATAAAGAAAGAATTTATTTGTTCAAACTCAAGAAAAATGGCAACAGCTAACTTCTTATCAATGAGATCTTTCACGCGAATTCATTTCTGCAGCCGATAATTTTATTCGTATTTATCCAATGGATTGTGACTTAAATTGGAATAAAAAAGGAACTATCGATCGGATTTTTTTCGAACTGGTCTATAAACATTCCCAGTACCAAAAATAACAAACGGTGAAAGTTTCAGCCAAATCTGCCGGGTAGTTTTTGAGTTCATGGATGACATACAGACAAACATTCCCCATTAACGCATCTGTTTGCTAAATATTCGAATAGCAGTACGTTTACGTATTATTTTTTCTGAAATTCTGAAGGCAATTCGGATAGCAAGAGTTCGAATAATTGGAATTATGTTTTATTATCGCGGAAATTTCACAAACACAGAATAAAGAGGGTGAGTAAATAAAGAAGAAAAACGAACAAAACAACATCGCCGATTTCCAACTGAAAGTTGTGTGAATTTACAGAAAAGAGCTTTATTTTCTGACAGAAAACATACAAAATGTAGACCAACAGAAAACTGGCGTTTCGGAAATGTATTATGTTTCGGAAATTTATCAGTCATTGTTAGTGATTATTTGACAAAAGTTACGAACGAAGAATATACAGTTGTCCTTTTCTGGAACCAGACGCAATTAAGTTGAGGAAAAAGTTGGACTGAAGGTATAATACAAAGCATAATGAAGTTTTATAAACTAAGGATGACAAATTGATTACATTTAGTTGACAATGCCAGTTGATTTTCTATGCGCATAACCCATGTAAAAAATCTTCGCTGTAAAATATTTTTTTTCCTTTTAATTCGTTTTTTACCAAATGAATTGCTCAAAATATTTTATATTTGTATAGATATATAAAAATACCAAGCTGTCGCTATAAAGAAAATATTAAAAACTGGAACACTATGTTGCCAAATGTCATTGCTTTTTTTCTGTAAGTTTTATTTATTTATTTATTTATTTTTTAATTTTAGAGAAAAACATAGCAAATTATTTTGTAACTTCGATCATTAAAAGCAAGTTTCATCTTTGGGTGGTCGGTTAACTGTGCATGAAAAAATAAATAAAGCTTGGATTTAGGGGAAATTAAACAAATTAAAGGAAACAAACCCTTTTTTTTTTGGTAATCCTGGATCTTCAAAATGCAAATATAACCAGTTAATTACACCAAAAAGTTTTTCCGTCACTTAACTATTCTTTGCATTTTCGTGTAAATAGTATGTGTGAATGTATAACCGAAGATTTTAACATTTCTTTCTAAAACGGCGTTTTTTTTCTCTCGTTTTTTAGACATATAGCTCGCAAGGTTTTTTAACCTAATTTCACCATTGGCACCAAGAAAAAAATCCATCTGCATCGTGTGAAAGATCTCCTCTTATTCTCACTGAAACTCACTAAATTTGACGTTTTTTCTTAAAATTTCGGCAGACTTTAAGACCATATTTTGATCACGGGGACACGAGGGAAAATAACTCATGCGTCCAGGAACATCTTTTACAGTGTTCTTTCGTTTGCTAATTATTTAATTTTTTTTTTCGTTTTTGCACAATCGTGTAGTTTTCTAGTTTGTTTACACTAGTCAACTCGAACCTCCGTGAGACACTCGAACCACCGATTGAAGCCACCTTTCAGGTTGAAGACCGCTTCGATCGTCGTTACAGGTGTTTGACCACGATTTAAATCGGTTGATGAATACGACTGTAAGATTGAAAAAAAAACTTAACTTCACGAATTTCTAAAATACGATTTTTAAAATCTAGGCTTTTTGTTCTTGTATGACAAACTGTAATTCTAGGTTCAGTCTAGTTTCGTGAACGTACTCTCCAAATCCTACTCCACTGAAAAAAAGTTCGGAATGTCAAGAGCTTCTCTCATGAAATCTATAGTTCAAGTCAAAACAATTTTTTTTTAAAGCTATTGCTGTAAAAGATCCAAATTATTATATTCATTTCAAGGGTAAAAACAAGGGCTGAATTATAAAATAATGATATGCGACCCTTCTTATAAAAGCAGCGTTTTAAAATTCAAGCTAAGAACAACGGGTTACTGAACGATTTCTAAATAACTATTATACATGTTTTGCATTAAAGAAGACAAAGCTAATAAAACCAGTTTTGTATTCAAAACTATTATTTTAGTAAAACCTCTTTTTACATTAAGTGCCATTCACAATCTATGCATTCTTGCATATTAAGATATATTTTGAGCAACACAAATTATTTAGTCAATTGTTCAGTTTTTTTTTTGGCCTTTATGATTTTTTCTCTTATAATACATCAAAAATGATTGATAATGAAGCGCGAATGCAAAACAGTAATTATGAAACCGTTTAGGTCAGTAATCTGTGGAACTGCACTCAAAGTATTTCGCGAAGGATGGACGAAAAAGATGTCAAACCTGTCAAAACAACCCCAGATTTCTTTAACAGAAGAAAGCAAAATCAGTGTCCGCAGACGGTATGTAATTATGATCGGAACATTTAAACGAAAATTGTTTTTTTTTCCTGTTCTTGTTTAGAAGTGACAATCGACGATTTAATGTTTTTTTTAAAATGGGTGGTTAACGGTAAAAATATTTTCCCGTCAAATTGAAAGATATCGCTTCTTTATGAACGATTTTTAAATTGGTGTTTTTCATTGGTAATTATAGTTTGTGTAAAATATCAAAAAACCCAATCGGCTGTCCGCATTTGAATTAGGGAGACTATATTTTAATAAATTGATCATTTATTGCACAAAACTCCTGCAAGAACTCCGAATATATGAGATTCTTCCTTCATTACAAAAAGGTTATTAAGAATACAGACTGCTTCTATATAATGCTATTAAATTTTGGAGAATTCGGGAAACGTTATTTTTTAATACTATTTTTTGGCTATATCGTATATCTATCGTATGAAATAAATTCGTTACTGAGGATGTCGAATCTGATGAGATATATCGTATATTTATCGTATGAGATACGTTCGTTACTTAGGATGGACATATCTGATGAGATACATTGTATACCTATCGTATGAGATACGTTCGTTACTGAGAATGGATTTATCTTATGAGATACATCCGTTACTGACCAAATGAAATTATTTAAATATTTTTATGGAAATATATTTACATTTTAATTATAATTCATAGAAGTAGAGTTCATGTTCTTCATAAAGTTGTGGAATGAAACAATAATATAACAAATTGGAGTTTTGTACAACATCTGTTACCGTGGAATTGCCCCAAACTATTGGTTAATTAATCTCTGAATAGCGTTACAAAAGTGTGTGACTCACTTCAAGCATAGCAGATAAGTCGTAGATATTTCAAGTATGTCCTACCGTAACTATTTCTCTATATTGTAATCTCCGGATGTGAGACGTCAAACTGGAATATAAGCTAGTATCATTATTGGAAATTATTGTTTTTCATCAAAACTAAACATCACTCTTTTTTCACTTTTATCAGTTTCAGCTAAACAACCTCCTCCCCTTTTCTAAAAAAAAAAAAAAAAAAATGTGAGTAGGATTTCAATGTTGAGTTTCTAATATTTCCTCCTTTTGTTTCTACTACCACTTACCCAGCGGGATAAAGAGGACCTGTCACAATTGAGTAGATAAAATAGTTTGGCTCTGACAACCGTCAACTGCGATGGATGAAGAGTTCTTGCCATCATAGGTGGTCTTCTTATTTCTTCCCCAGAATAAATGAACCGTCTCATGCTCAGGTGCCTTGTAATCATTTATAATGAAGAGCACATATGTGTTTTGTAGATTAATGTTAAAATTTTCCTGGGAAAGTTTAAAATTGCTACCCTGTCTATTTTGAATCTATTTCAAATCTACATGGAGGTTGTTCAAAAGTGTAGTGTTTCCTCACTGTTAAAAATTCAGGAAGATTTTCTGTAATTAGTACTGTAAAATGGCGGACTTACAGCATCGCTGATTTTTACGGTAATTTATACCGGAGAAATAAGCGATCCCAGCATCAATTGGTTGCTGTGGCCTACCGAGGAAACCGTAAAATTTTACAGTAACATTTGATTTTTATAATAGTTACTGGCAACATGGATGCCAGTAACAATTCCTGTAAATTTTCCGGAAAATATTTAACAGTGCAGTGTTTTGTTATGAGTCTTACAGAGTACATATCTGTTTTGTAGACTCCTGTCAAAATTTTCTTGAGAAAGTGGATACTATCGGGCACATGTTGATCATTTTACAAATGTGCATGGAGGATATTCAATAGTGTAATTAAGTTATACAGTGTGTTTCGTTTTAACCTGCAAGACCTTTATTTTCGTAACCGTTCGTCCTTGATGTATTCTTCCAATTGCAAAATGATCAAAATCAGATGCAGAGATCAGATATTGAAAGTTCGAAATAAAAATAAGTCAAAAAATACAAAATTTAACTTTTTATACGAGCCCCAGGTCCTCTAACTTATATTTATTGAAATAATTGCCATTAAAAAATATGTCCAACACAAAAAAGGTTGAAATTAGTGCGACTAATATTCACAGAGATATGGAACGCAGCGTTTTGTGACTTACACCACTTTTCACTATTCGTCAATAACACCTTTGGGAGGAAAATATAGCGGTTAACAAGTGCTTAATATCATATGTGTGCATAGTGTGGTTTTTCAAATTGCTTGAGGTTTTGTAGTGCGTTTTTGCGTATCATGACATAACATTGGCATTTATTTTTGAATAGCAATGAAGAAATATAAATACTTTCATTTTCTACTTTGACAACCTGCCATTCTTTTAAAAAGGCGATAAGTTTCAAACGCATCTTCTGTATGGTCCCTTAAAACTTTGAAATAGAATATCTTCTTTTGGTCGTAAAAATATCAAGTTTTTTGCGTCAGTAATTGTTTTCAGTGGAGATTATTTCTCTAAATATTAGTTAGGGGACCTAGGGCCCGTATAAAAAGTTAAATTTTGCATTTTTTGACTCATTTTTATTTTTGCTTCGAACTTTCAATATCTTAACTCTGCATCTGATTTTGAACATTTTTGCAATTGGAAGTACACATCCAGGACTAACGGTTGCGAAAATAAGGGTCTTTCAGGTTAAAATGGAACACTCTGTATATTGTTTTGCTATGCATGACGTAAATAGATATAGCTTAAAATAATTCTTGTTATTTCGAAAAACAAAAAGGAATCGCGTTTGGCCTTAGGACCTTGGATATTCAACGATATTTACTGTTACTTTTTAATGTAATGATTACGTGGCAATCAAGTGTTTACTAAAGTGCTTAAGTCCAAGCTAAAAATTGTTGAAAACTGAGCAAAAAGTAAAAAAATTCACCCAAAATAAATTTCCTTAAAATGCTTCGTTTGGTATTACGAATTTTTTAAACTTTGACTTGTAGATAAAAAATCCCCCGAAAAAATTAAGTACTGTAAACTGTTACTGCATATTATTGAGATAAAAGAATTTTAAGTGAAAAACGAACGTAACTAGAGCTAAATAGATAAAGAAATGCAGAAACAGCTGCTTTAAGGTTACGATAGGCATCTTCATCAGTGATAAAAATTCAACAGACAAATCTAAACCCGTACAACATAACCGCTCATTTTTGTTACTCATTTATTTGAGTTCAGAGAATAAACACTTTTTTCATTGATGATTCAATACGGTAAAAAATTTTCTATCATTACACTAATTCATTGAGATCTTCAACTAAAGTTTAATCCATCATAAATCTTCAATTTGTTCATTTCAAATTTATTCTCGTTTTATTTTAAGACACCATCTATGAAAAATTACCCAATTTCAAATGATGATTGAGAACCCGTCAGAAAGAACAAACATTTGGAAAGTGAAAAGTATTTAAAACACCATCGGCAAATAATATCTCATACAAACAAATTGAAGCTAATCAAAGCATGTCAAAAGCTGCTAGAAAATACCATTAATAAGTTATTTACCTCAAATGATTTACAAGCTTACTTACTGTTCACAGATTAGGAAAAACTTATTAAAATATTTAATACATTTTGGAACTAGAAGAGGATTTGTATCATCTAATTGACATTGATTACACGGTTATTATTCATCATGATATGACCCAAATGTAATATTCCGTCGCCTGGCTTTAGTGTCATTTGTATTCTGGTTGTTGTACTATCCTCACGGATCTGTTGGGGTATCTACTGATGATCGGGAACTGAATTCCTAATTCAGTGAACTTAGTTTGGACCAGTTTGTTTCATGCCTTGAAGTTCATAAAGATCCGTTTGGATCATTTATCCCTAATGATGAGCTGAGAAGCAATTTAATTTTCGGAATGTCTACTAGAAAAAGAAAAGAATTGCGGGTGCTAGGGAAGGAATTAAGTTGCAATATTGGTTATGATTATTAGGGCATAAAAGAACCGTTTGGAACATTTTTCCCTAATGAGAAGCTGAGAAGCAATTTAAATTTCGGAATGCCTACTAGAAGAAGAAAAGAATTGCAGGTGCTAGGGAAGGGGGAAATAAGGTGTAATATTTATTATGATTATTAGGGTATAAAAGATCCGTTTGGATCATTTATCCCTAATGATGAGGTGAGAAGCAATTTAAATTTCGGAATGTCTACTAGAAGAAGAAAAGAATTGCGGGTGCTAGGGAATGGGGAAATAAGTTGTAATATTGATTATGATTATTAGGGTATAAAAGATCCGTTTGGATCATTTATCCCAAATAATGAACTGAGATGTAATTTAAATTTCGGAATATCTACTTGAAGAAGAAAATAATTGGGGGTGCTAGTGTAAGAATATATTGTAATATTGATTTTGATTAAAAATAGATCCAGTAATCTTTTCTGTTTAGTCGTACTCCTTCATTTAAAAATCCAATTGTATTTCCATAGCTTTCCATATTTGTTCTTTTTTCAACAAATTTGACCCTTTCCGCTCACTTGTCACATTTCACGCTATATTACATAAACATAATGATGCAAAAAAGAAAAAAATCTTTCAACTTTCATGTGTGATTGTGATGTTACACTTATTGTTGTCCCTCCCCACTTTTTGTCACAAAATATCACAATCTCATGATCCTCTTCCCTCGTCAAAGCGTGATATCATTTGTGGATGACCTTTTGCTCTAATGATAAGTTATGATAGGTGAATTTTTCCTAGCTTGCGGTAATTGCTTCAGATGTTGCTTAAAATGCATTTAGTTGTATGGAGTGCATTGATCTTACTTGTGTTAATTAATCTTTATGTAGCGAGAATTTGGAATAGGGATGATACTAAGTCTTTAAATGATGACTCTACTGGGAGTTATTAAATTAAAACTAGAAAATCACCCATTAAGATATGACGGGTGAAAATTGCTTCTACATTTGAATGAAGCAATTGCCTTTTTGGTGATATTTTATAGTTTAAATTCTGATCTTAACTCCAGTGGATTAACCCTAAACTCCAGTAGATAGCGTTCATTGTTGACCACTTTTTCGTTTCTTCATTTCCCTGAAATGACACAGTCTTGCCAGTAAAACAGTTAAGTTACCGGATCCAGTTCAGCCTTGTCACAATAAAGCCTTTCCTTGCACTATAAATTACCAAAACACATTATCAAATTATCACGCCGTGGCGCGAGTTTCGTTGTTGATGGCGTCAGGAGTGTTACTCGATTATTGTCTATTATAAATACAGTGGCTGCCAAAAGTGTTCGTACACTTAGAAATTTTTTTGGAAAACCAAAATAATGCAAAATTGAATTCGAATATAAAGTCCAATATTTTTCCACATCATTCCCACGTCATTCTAAATAAAACCCTATAGTTTCTCAAAATATTGAAGGATCTTCTTTTTGAAATGAGTCAAAAAACGAAGAGACAGAAATAATACGCCACAAAAGTCATCGTACAATCAAATATTTTCTAATAAATTCATGATTAAAATTATGATATGTCGTTTTTTTTTTGTTTTTTTTTGCATTGTGTTGACCCTTAAAAGTCATTTGGCTATAATTTTATGTTTATTTATTCCTGAATGTTGGGCTTATTACTTTAAAATGGCTGGTATTCGTAAAAAACCACAAACACCATTCAAAATTTGAATTTTTTCCGCACAATAGCGGTAAATTGGTTTGAAATGTCTCTAAATTAGTTAATTTATTATATTCTATAGTAAAGTGCTTGATAAAATACTTTAAAGAAAAGAATCAGACGGGAAAAAAGGTCAACTGGCAAAGTTGACAAAGCGTGATCGGAGATTTACAATTAAAAAATGTATAAAAAAATACACATTTGAGTGCTGTAAAAGTTTCTGCACAGTTAAATGAAAATTTTTACATTCAATTTCCACCTAAAATTGTTCGTTAAGTTCTCTGATTAGCTATATTAAATGGGACCTCTTTCCGCAGAAATTTTCTTGGCCATGCGAAAAACAGAAAGCTTAACGCTTTTCGTCGCAAAATCAATGATTAATAAGCTCAAAACGTTTTGGAATTACGTCTTACTTACAGATAAAAATGTATTCAACATTTTTGGTTAAATTGTTGTATAATTTTAAATAGAAGAAAATATTAGGAACTTAATCTTAAGAACTTAGTTTAACCAATTAATCAGGACGGTGAAGGTCTTCTTGTGTGAGGGTGCATATCAGCATCAGGACTTGGTAGTTTGGAATTTTTCGATGAAATAATGAATCATGCTGTTCATTTAAATATTTGAAAAAACAATTTTAAGCTCTTAGCCAACAACTTTGTTATCGGAAACAACTTTGTTTTTTTATCAAGGTAACGATAAGATGCACACGGTTTTCAGCGTTTGCGTCTAGTGCCTCAAAAATGGTCCTAAAATTTAGAAACTACTGCTTCAATCTCCAGATTTGAACTTAATGTAACATATTTAGAGATATCTGGAGGCTAGATTACGAAAATACGGCTTTGAAACGAAAATGAGTTAGAAACAGTAAGATTCGAAGTGTGGTTGAACACGTACTCAGAAGATATGAAAAAATAAATAAAAAAAGAAACCTATTTCCAGACGTTTAAAAGGTGGTGTTGATACTGCATGATATTCTACTAAATAATAACTTAATACAAAAGTTAGATTATTTAATAATATATAGACATTTTTTTAATGTGTACGAAGACTTTTGTGAGATAAAATTTTCGGCACTTTTTGGTTTTTGATTTTTTAAAAATTAAGTTTTAATATATTTTTAAAAAATTTCAAGTAGTTTTGTTGAAAATTGACCATAGATCTTATAATAAAATACCTATTCCGAAATATTAATTCTAACCAATGCATAGGGACAGATTTCATTGAAATTCGTAGGTGTATGAACACTTTCGGGAGCCACTGTATGAGGATTATCTATGTGTCAAATTTTTATCTGAAGTAATCCTGCTTGAAAAAATTGCAAGCTCAGGAAAGAGACTACACTACAGACAGATCACTACAGACGTCACTACTTCAGTCACTACACAAAAATACCCCTGAAATAGATTTACTTCCTTCAGATTTCAAAACCACCAAGACTAAAAATCACTAGGAGAAAAGTTATAAGCATTTTTAAGTAAAGGAACACCAATATTAAATCGGGAATCCATTGCCTGCCGCGAGCTCAGTATTAATTAGCGTGAATAAAAACATTGAGAAGAAAAATCTGTTTCCATTTTTATTCTTGCTTTTGTTTTGAGGCTCTTCCTGCACTTTTATATATAAGGGATTTAAAAAGTTTCCTTTTTTGGTTAGTTTTCTGCTATATGTCGGGAAATTTTACATTTTTTTTTCAAGCTTGATTGCTGAACATGCGTCACTTGACCAACTTTTATTTTTTAGGTAGACTGTGCAAAGCTGGGCGACGTAGCTAGTTTATTAATACACTAGGATCGGCAACATGGCTTGGAACCGAGAGTTCTGTGACTAGGGAGTTTTCTCTGAAAGACAACTCTAGTTAGTTTGCGGAAACGAAATAAACTCAAACGTCAAATGGAAGTGTAACTTTGAGCACTCATTCATTTTTCATCATAATCGTCATCATCTCATTCAAGCATGCAAAAGCATGAGAGTAATGCTTGTACAGTAGTCGAAAACGTGAAATATATGCATAAGTAAGCATGCAAAATAAAATAATTCGAGAAATATGGATGTGCATTTTTGCTAAAATCCAAAGGCAAATTTTGATCCAAACTGATAATTTGAACTTTAAAAAAAATGACTATGTGCAGTTGACAAAAATAGGAGTAGAATATATGAAGCATGACAAGCAAGGGCGCTCCGAACTTAAAATTTTTGGAGGGCGTAAATTCTCAATTTAAAGAATGGAACTCAAAATTTTCCGAATGAAGCTCTTAATTTCGCCGAATGATAATTTTGCCTAATAGAACTTCAAATTTTTTCCCAATCATTTGGAGCAAATTCGATCGAGCTGACGATTCGGCAAAATTATTTTTCCGAATTGTTAGACAAAATAAGGACAAATAAGGACATTTCTGGAAGTTCATAGTGACCTCTGAACGTGAACGGGATGCCCTTGCTGGCAATCATTCTATTATTTATTTAAATAGCTCAGTATTTCAGATTAAATAGATATTCAATCAATTGAGAAATATCTAACTCTGAATCAACTTAAAGAACGAATAAATCTCTCCAAATTCAATTTAGATCTCATAGAGTAAGGTCACCAGTAACAGACAAGGGTCCAGTAACAAACAGTCATAAGTAAGCCTTTTAGGCGGGAAAAACTGATGTTGCTGTGGCCCATGAATACAGCGCAGCCATTTAGTGCTATCAGAGTGAATTTTAGGAGCCAGTTGGTATTTACTAGGCAGTGGTGAAAGGTTATGAAAACTCACCACGAGGAGGTCAGCTGGTGTTTCATGTCCATTTGAATTTAATAAGGCTTTTGTTCTAAAAATAAAGATCTTTTGCACATTTTGAAGAGAAAAATATAATTACTCATCCTATTTGTTACTCATCTTTTTAGCCTATCTTACTGGTTATCATCAGATTTTTCGGGGTCAGTTACGTGGTGTCGGTCTTTCTCTTTTCAAAATTGGGCAAATAAAAATTTAATTAACTTACTCAGAGGATCCAGAAGTAGCCAAATGCTAGATGAGATGTTGTTGCATAACCGAAAAATAGCTTAAAATGTCTAAATGCATTAAAAGGCTCAGAAAATTGAGTTAACATGAGATCGATTTCTTAAGTTTATTCTTTGGCTGGTGTCGTTACCCTAACCTTTAATAGTCCATGTTATTCGATTTAAGTAACGTAAAATGTTTTATACGCATTCATGTCCGCAGATAGTTAAACTTAAATTCGGAAGAAGTATTGCAGTTTTTTTTTTTTTTTTTTTTGCCAACAGCGTAACTTTAAAAGAGTTGCATTAAGGCATGGCTGCTATTTATAAATACACTTAGAAAGATGATTTTAAAGAAATAAAAATTTAAACAGCATAAAAGTTCTTAATAGTTTCTGAAAAATGGGTGTTAAAAATAAATAACTTATTTTAAACTCGTATTTTTTACTTTAGAAATTGTAGTTACCAAAATGGAAAATATCTTTGGTAATACCATTGTTTTCTTGCGAGTACCGTGAATACGGGCTACTTAAACCCAAATTAAAAAAACAAAATACAACGTTCTATGCTAACTTTTAGGAAGCAGTTTTTAAATTAATTTTAAGTTTCTGCTATAGGAAACAACTTCAAACACGCATTGATACATACCAAGTAGAGATAGCTCTCCACAGGAAGCGTTAGTGCTTTTGTTCACCTTGTGTTAACACGTGTCTTTATAACTTAAAAATTCATAGAATTATAATTAAATGTGAACTACTAAACGAAAGTATAATTTTTTTTTTCAAAATATTTTCTTTTCGAATGTAAGTTTTTCATTTCAAGAAGATGAGGCAGTAGAAACTGCTTTTAGGAATTTATTAAATGTTTTTCACAGTTTCAAATCGTAAGCATCTACCTTTCCCGAACCAACAGTGTGTAAGGTGAAAATGGTAAAAAGTAGCCTAATAAATAATAATTAATAACTAAAACGATAATTTGTACATGTTTCAATCATTATTATAGTAATTGATGATGTGAGTTTCATTACTGGCCAAGTACAATTGAGTTGATTTGTCACTTGCCGCGTTAAAATGTTTTTTACTGAGCACAATGATTCCTACAACAACATAAGTTCATATTTTGTGTTGTTCTAAGAAAGAAAGAAATAATGAAATAAGTAGAATGGTCTTGGTAACCGTAAATGAAGTGAGGTTTTTTTTTTTTTTTTCCGTTAAATAGTCAATATGCTTTTCATTCACAAATAAATATTTTTAAATATATTCTGTAATATTTATTATTTTTCTGTACAATTTTTACACTACTAAATGTATTTAACCTTTTTTCCCCCATCATAAATGTTTCTTTGACTATATGTATTATGTAATAAATAGATCTCTTTTTAAATAAAAACTTTTTAAATTCTAAATAAATTTAAAAAATATTTCCTTTCTTTCCTTGCTTTTATTTATTTTTCCTTTCCTTCTTTTCTTCTTTTTTTCTATTCTTTTTGCTGAAAATGCTTCTATTTTTGTGTGAAAAATATATTTACAATTTTTTATTTATTTATCCTTTGAAAAATATATACTTCGTTTAAAGTTGGAAAAACATATCACTGATAAAACCAGCATTGATTTTCCTCAAAACTTTGCCCTACAAAAATCCTTCTTATGCATCCATATTTTTGTCAATATAATGAAATTTTATTATAAGTTTCAATTTTGGTTCACTGGCATAAACACTTCATATTGATGAGCTAAGTGTGTGGAATAGTTGTCAGCATTGCTTACCTTATGTTACTAATTTTGAAACGTCTATACTAGTCTATGTTTGTATAATATGCTATGTTTAGAACCATATTTAGCTATAATAGACGAGCATAAACTTAAACTGAATTCTAGATTACTTAATGCTATAACCGAGAGAGGCTACAACGCACGTTTTCCGTTAGTAATATTCTGATCAGCATACCAGGTAAAGACTGGCATGGGTCAAAAATATTTGTTTAAAACTCACAGTTGGTTAAGGTTTTTCTTTACATCTAAAGAAATGCAAGAAAAGTTGTAATACAGGTTTAAGTTCATCAGTTTTTATTTTTGTTTATTACTTCAATGTAGGAAATGGAGGGAGATTTCGGAGCTTAAAGGTAAGTGCGAAAAATAAAGCAAACCTAATGTTCATGGCCTAGTATCTCGATCATGTATGATTTAATTCGCTCTAAAAAATGCATGTGAAATTTTAAGTTTCAAGTACATTTTTTAGCTGTTCTAACAAAGAAAGGCAGTAAAAAGTACCCTCAAACTAAAAGAAAAAAGGAAAAAAGACCTTACTTCCAATATAAAAATACATCAAACCATATTTGGGATCTATTCCCATCCGTCTCGCAACTTGATCCGAATGTTTCTGCTTTTGAACTATGCTTCCCTCTATTCCCTCGAAAGATAGTTAATGGCTAATGTAACGCTCCTTTCCTCTCCAAATAAAAATAATGGCTAAGAAACTGTCGAAAACTGAAAAAAAGGGGGGGGGGATCACTTCAAAAAAGTGAGACATGATGAGGGAAAACAGTGATCATATTTGGATTCAGGGGGTCATTTTATTTGATAATCGGCAAGAATGGTGTCAGAAGCATTTTGAACGTTTTTTTTTTACCGTCCAGTGTAATTTAACCACTACTAGGTTTATTAAAATTCGAGGGAAGCATAGAAAATTAAATCCACGCTCTACTTCTGAAGCCATTTTCCTCACCAGGTTAAGATCAAATAAAATCCTTTAACTTTATAAGTCACAAATAGAGCAATCATCAGCGAATTTCAATATATAAACAGTTAAAGGGGTATTAAGGATTTACCTGCAGCATAGTTAACTTTCAACAGCTTAAGGCTATTGGACTTTGATTTTATATAACAGGTTTTTTTTGTGTTGGCTAGCTCAAGAAGAGCGAAGCATCTTTTGCTTATTTCTTTCTATCCTTAGACACGATTTCTTTTACTTCTTTTCTTCCAGACGGCTTTTGTTGATTTGTTCTTTCAAGACGTGTGGTACCCCAAATATATCTTAATTCTGTTCTCTAATTTTCATTCCTTTTACTGACCTCACATTCGCAAAGAGAAGAAAAAAGTGTTTGTAATTCAACTTTTAAAGTTTGGAGGCACATTCCTTTGCAATTATAATTAAAAAAAAAAGTCGCTCTAGCTCCAGTCATTTGGTCAGAAGTTGCTTCCGCGAGTTTAAAATACAAGCAATTACAAAGGCAAAAATGTGAGATGAAATAATTTTGTTCATTACCCGGGTAAACTTTTTGGAACAGCTATGTTTTGAATAATAAAGGTTGAGCTTAAATTAGAACTCTTGAAATAGCAGCATGCTGAACTTATTCCGTAATCAGTTTAAATAACTATTTCCTGTTCAGTTATTCATCACAACATACAATGTTATGTATGTACATGCATGTTAAATACTGTGAAAGAGCATACGAAGGGTGGAGAAAACTCTAATAAACAAAAAGCAATAAATAGTAATGTGCACGGTAATATTATTTTAAACTATACGAAACTATTTTATATGTGATTTTATAGTTGGTTTCAGTATTTTAAGCATTTTGTTTGTTCAAATAAAATACACATTGTTCTTTCTTTAAAAAAAAAAAAAAAAAAAAAAACTCAACAGAATAAATTTTTTACTTTCTTTTCACCTGCTTTTCAAATTAACAAGTTAATATTCAAACATCGTACACATTTTTAGAACAAATTCTAAGAAGTCTCCGAAGATTGTAGTAATGAGTTTCTGATTTTGGAAGTTATCAATTGTTTCTTTATCAATTATTTCTTTTATTCTTTTGCATAAATTTATTTGTGAGACTATTATCTACGTTGTTTCAAGTTCAACTCTACGGGATCAGGTTTTTAGGTTTACCGTTATGAGATTATGTTGCTATAGTGCAAGTCTAGTTTTAAGATATTTCCTTTCAGTTTAATATTTTTGGATGCTCCCCCTCCTTTTTTTTGTCTTATAAGATTTTGTTGTTAAGTTTCCAATTGTACTTTCAGATTATAGGACTTAATAATGACCATAAAACAGCAACATTAAAATTTGTAAAACAATTTCAGTCACATGTTATGAAAATTATACCTATATGCTGAAGGCTGAGGCACTGAGAAAATGCTAAGGGCATTATCAATTACTTATCCTAATAAATGAAATTTTTTGTAAAACTAAATTTTTCATTAACCCTTGTCCTCTTATTAATCAATCAGCAGTTGACTCAAACAATATATTTATGTTTTGTTTTTAAATGTTGTTTTCCAGATTACTTGATGTAAGATGTCAATTCGTGTTTTTTCGCATATTGTTTACTATTCTTACATATTTACAGTAGCGTAACTATGAGGTCTAGCGCCCCCTGGCGAACTAAAGAAATTGCGCCCCCTCCCCACATGGGAAGTCACCGGAGGTCATTATGACCTCAAAAAAAAGGAAAAAAAATTTTTTTTGGGAACATTCTTATTAGTTGATTCGACAATAGGAGGAATTGAAATAGGAGGAGCTGAAATTTTTTTTCTTATTTTCTTTTTTAGAATTGTTTTCAATGATGCCCAATGTTCCTTCTCAGTCGATGGTATGTATGTGTCTCTAGCTCTTTTTCTTGCGATTTTTTTTTTCATTTTTCAAATTCTATGATAAAAAAACTCTTACAAAATTTGCTTTTTAATCAGTTGAAATGCTCCCCCCCCCCCCTGGCTGCTGCGCCTTTGGTGAGAGTCATTCCTGCCAACCCCTAGTTACGCTACTGCATATTTATCAAGAGAAAATGTGTAATGTCGTTAGGTTTAATGACCTGTTCATCAGAACATCTATCATTTCTTTACCTGTTCATTGCAATCGTTCATTTGAATTTCGTTCATTTAAAAAAGTTCCAGATGATTTCTCCGCGAGAGTTACTCACATACATTGATCCGTCATATTCTTTAAAGGAAAAGCACCTGAAATTATCTAACAGAAAGATTCATGAAAAAAAAAATAGTTCGTTTAGATGTATAAAATAATTAGTTCATTTTATAATATATTTCTTAGTGAACGAGAAGTAAGACATCTATTTTCAATTCCAACAGTCGCAGGTTTGATTCCAGTATGGGTACAAATTTCAGTACTTGTTTTTTATATAATAAAAGAAACAAAAAATGAAAATTCCTTGACACCAAAAAAACTTGTAAAAACTGTATTCCAAAAAAAGGGGGAAAAAAAAGAAAGAAATCGCCGTAATATAATCACCTATAAAACATTTTCAATGTTGAAAAAATCAAATTAAAAAAACAATATATATATATATATATATATATATATATATATATATATATATATATATATATATATATATATATATATATATATATATATATATATATATATATATATATATATATATATATATGAACTTAGGCGAAATAGTGAATATTGAAACGTAGTATGGTCACAAATGAAAATGAAACGAAATATAATTTTGAATGTGTCAAATTGTCATTTTGGCGAAAATGGTTTCTTACTATAATGGAGAACACTATCCAAAAAGCCTAATATTAGTACCTTTTTTTTCGTGTCATATCGAAAAAATACATCTTTTCACCGATATTCAAAGGAAACGTGCGAATTTCAATCAACCGTGATTTTTTGCTGTGAACCTTACACTTGTTCTGAATACTTACCATAATAAATCTTTTGTAGAATATCACGTGGATTTCAGCTAATTCTTTGTATATGCATTTTTCTTTGCGCTGAACTCAGTCTTTCTTTGTAATCTTGATCGACAATTGTATATTTCTGACCCACCTTATACTCAGGAAAGAAAACGTTCATCTTTGCCTTTTCTTTATATGTTTCAAACGATTTATTAAAGAATTATAAATGTCTGTTTACCTTGCAATTTCATGTTTACTCATTCCAGATTCTGTCTTAAATCGACCTTCTTTCTTTCAATTTACAAACACAGACAAATACCGTTTCGAAGAATGCCAACACAACGAATTATCCGTTTCGACGAAATAAATGTGCAGTGTGCAGTTCAAATTTAACTGCCATTACATTGCTTGAATTCCATTATAGCGAAATTCTTCTTACAACTGACAAATTTGTGGTGCCTTGAAATTCGTTGTAACGGGATTTCACGGTAAGTTTTTTTCCCCAAGTGTTAAACCGTTCATATTTTTTATTTGAATTTTTCTGCTACTAGCTATAGCAAGAATACAAATGTACGATATTTTAAATATCCACACACACAGAGAGAGGGAGTTTAAATCTAGCTTTGAATGTAATCATATGAAATTAAATTTCCATTTTGAAATTTTCTTACGGAAGAATAAAACGTCAACTATGACAACAAATCGATTTTTATTTTTTTGGTGTATAGAAAAAAATGAATGATCTACAGAAAAATCCCATTCGAACGAACCTCAAGGGACCGCAAGTTTTGTTCATTGTAACGGGAATTTCGTCGTAATGAACTTCAGACAATGTAATGGAAATTTATTCGGGACTGAAAATTCATTTCGTTGAAACAGATATTTCGTTGTATTGGTATTCGTTGTAACAGAATTTCACTGTATACGGACTGAACTGATAGTGTCAGTCAATAATAAATGAGAAACGGAATGGCCCCCTATGAGCCGGTGCGGCATCCCCGTTTTAGACGAATTCCTCTATTGGTACTAATAATGAAACTTTCCTTTGTAGCATTTTCATAGTGAACCTTTTTCATGAATATAAGTGTAGTTTTAAAAGGGTTTGGGACACATTTTGAAATTTTTTTTATTATATACTTTAGAGTTTTGAATTTTTTTTGCACTGATTCACCATTTATTTAATAAGCAAAATCATAACATAAATATGAAAAAAAAAAAATTTTAATTTAAATTTAATTAGTTTTTTAAAAAAATAGGGTTGCTATAAATTGCTATAATTCAAAATATTTTTGATCAATGTTTTTAAATGAATTACGCACAAATATCTAAGCTTTAATTTTTATTCGGCGATTTTAAAAATATTGATTCAATAAAAAATAATTGAAGAAAAATTTCGAAAAATTCGAATGTACTTTTTTTTTTAATCATATTTTTTTGCAGTAAACGTTTTTTTCAAATTCGCCGAATAAATTTTAAAGTAAACTGTTTGAAAAAGATATGCTCCAAGTTTCATTACTTTATCTTTATCGGTTCCTGACTTATAAGAGTTTGAATGCAAGAAATCGGGAAAAATTGCATCATGGAGAAAAACGCGTTTAAAGTTAAGTACACATTAGTTAGGTGCATGAAACAAAAATAATTATATCTTTCGTTCTATTTAAGATAGAAACAAGATTCAAACGTCCTCTTAAGCAGAAAAACACGGAGTAATTTTTCACATGATTAAAAAAAAAAAATTGCAAAATTTGACGATTTTTGTGTCCCGGACCCCCTTAAGAAACAGAAGTTGAATCAGAGAGGTTTAAAATCTTTCATTCATACTCATTGAAGCTCCAAAAACATTGCAAGTATCGCGGGCCACGATGACAGAGCATTTTTGTATTTCATTTGAAACCTCAAGCCGCTATGCATAATTTATGTCTAACTTTTATAAGAAAATTCAACACTCTTGAGATCTGATTAAAGTGAACTACCAACGCAGATAAAGCACAAATTCTCAAGAAAAATACAGCATATAACAATTTGAAGGCTACAGTGGAGCCTCTTCATCAGTGCAAGAAGTCACCACTCAACAAGCAAGTCAAGAGAGAACTTTTCAGAGTATTCTTTCTTGACTTTCTTGTTGAGTGGTAACTTTTTTGCACCGATGAAAAGGCTCCACTGTAGCCTTGAAATAGCTATATGCTGTATTTTTCATAAGAATTAGTGTTTTATCTCCGTAGTTTTTTCACTTTATTCATATTTTAGCACAAAGCTTATTTGATCATTTTCCGTTTATTCTTGAGATCTGTTATGAAAATCAAATGAAGTTCATGGTTATATGGGGTGGCCGATTCACCCACTCCTAATTGACCCTACCCATCCACATATCCGTTTTGTCAAAAGTTCGTCCACTTCCTTCTTTTCCAGAAAAGAAATATCATTGATATCTCATTGGCGGTATTTTTTATGTCTCACACATTCAAAATGATTGAAAAGTTTACTGATGTGTCGATCACTTTTAATTTCGTTAAAAACTTTTTCGTTCAAGAAACGCTTGAATGAAGAAAAAAAATGAGTGTCACGAATAATACTCTTAAATACCAGTCAAGCAGCTCCAACAATAGCTACGTATGTATCTTTGTTGAATAATTGCTTTATAAGTATTTTCTTGATTTACTGTCAAAGTTCGACGAAAAAGAAAGCAAACTCCTAACTGACAGAATGAACTTTCCTAGTGAAGGGAAAAATTTCGTTTAAAATTTTCTAAATGCTTCAAAGGCAATGCTTTCATTCATGTTTTTAACGTCATGCAACGTGTTATTTCATAAAAAAGTTTCAAACGCTGGACAATGCTTCTGAATTTAAGAAATCATTTTATACGTTGGGAAGATGTTTAATGAATTCTTAATGTGGTGAAACTTTGGTAAGTTGAACTTCGATGTGCCGAAAACTACGACAAGACGAAGGAAATATTTATTTTTGTCTATCTAAATGGAGAACTTATGTTATTTTTTTCGGTTAGCCTAATTTCGTCGAGTCGAAATATTCGACAAGTCGAAAATTTTTCTTGCTAACTTAACTCCTTCAGTCGAAATCGTTTGTGTTTCTTTGCCCCTGAAATAACATGAACAAAAAATAAGAAACCAGCTCCATAGCAGGCGCTAAGATCTAATAAGTCTCCGAAGTCGATAATTTGAGCATAATTCGGCAATTTTTTTTTCTTATTTTTGTGTTAAATTATTGTTTGCTTTATTTCTTCTCGCAGAAAAGAAAGCCTGCACATGAGAGAAAAGATGAAAAAAATTCGAGACTGCTGCGACTTTTAGTAGAATTTTTTTTGGGAGGGGGGGGGGAGGAGGAGGAGGAGGTCGATGGATGTTAATTTCGGACATTTGCAATATTCTACAAAGGTGCCGGTTCTTCAAAGACTGCCTTGTTTCTTTCGCTGTAAAAAAAAAAGCGAGTGTGCGTGGTGCCATTTCTTTAATTCGGAATATTTGGGACAGAACTTTGAACATGGCTAAGATAAAAATTAAAACAATATGCTTGCAAGATAAAGTGCTATTCAATTCTGGCGTAGCAAGGAAGGACATTGCATTGACGTTTGGTGTGCCTCCAAGTACACTTTCAACAATTTTAAAAATCGAATCGTTTCGATTGACAATAATGATAAGATAATGTGGAGGAGGAGAACTATGAACATGACGAGGAGAAATATGTATACAGCAAATGTTACAGAATACAATTTAAAAAGAAATCTTATTAACAGTGTCAAACTCGAGGAAAAACGACTGAGTTCGCCCCCCCCCCCCCCCCTATAAGGAAAGGAAGGGAAGATTATAATTTAATTTTCCTCTTTTCCGGTCAGAAGGTAATTTCTGCTTTTTGAGAGCTCCCCCCCCCTTTTTTTTTGTTTACTCATCCCTTGGTCTTTTTGAAGCTTTAACTACTCCGGCTTCTGGTAAAGATGCATATTTTGTTATTTTAAGCTACAAGGTGTGGCACATTTTAAAAATTCATAGAAAAGCAACAAATTGCCGTATGAATATGCAGTTTTCGCCATAATGCTTCACAGGTTCAAGAATTTTTATTGACATCGTAAAAAATAAAAAATGCGTAGTTGTAAGTAATTGCTGTAAAGTCACAGCATGAAAAATAAACGTCATGTGAAGTGCTTAATAGTTTCATTAAGGAGAAAGCAATACCTTTCATTGCCGCAGTTCAGTGGGTGTACCGTTTGTGGACATGGGATGAATTTGAGTCCCGTTTAGATGCAACATACGGGGCACACATTGAATTCTGGAAATGAAAGGTATTGTTTTCTGTTTAATGAAATAATTTAACCACTAACGTATGCTGCCATGTGCAAGTATAGGGTACTAACTGCAAATTTTTCTTTTTCCATTGTTTTTGCAGTTTTGTCATCTATTGTATGTTAGCTTTATTGTACAAGTTTGCTTATTTGGTTTCTGCTGAAAAAAAGAATGAGAAAAACGTCTTAGTCCAACATATCCCCATTGTTAGTATTGAATCCATAACGCGTTTCTTAAAATTTCTCGAAAACTCACCTTTGCACATACTTTTCTCCGTACACACCCCACCACTTAGCTGTAAGCCTAAGGTTCCACCGTCCGGGGGGTCCGCGTAGCGGGCCTCCCGCACGGCTGGAACTTTTGCACATATTGTCGTTTACTTCGCCACGGCAGTATGTCTTTCTTACTCTGACGATACAGCGATTACTTTGTATAATTACTTTTTTCTTTTTTTTCCATTCATCATCATTTCATTCATAAAAAAAAATTATGAACCTGTGAAGTATTATGCCGCAAACCGCATATTGATACGACAATTTGTTGCTTTTCTATGAGTTATTAAAATGTGTCAAGGACCTTTCGGACACCCTGTATTTTTTCGATTGGTTATCATTTACTTACAAGATCAAGTCTTCCACTAATTAAAAACATGGAAGTAAAACATTCCTCAAAGTTTTCTCGCTTGAGTTTTAATACTAAGTTTATCAGCATACGTAGATCCAAAATACATTCGACGAATTGTCAACTGCTAAGTGACCTTGTTATGACATCATCTTGTATAGTAATCCCATTTTTGAGAAGCCTAGATATTATTCATTGTTGATCCGTAACGCTTCTTCCCTGACATTAACGGTCCATTTTCCTCTGATTTAACTGCAGCCAATTAATTTACAACAACTCAAATCGATTTTTTCTATTTCTTTAACTAAAACTTAAATATAGCTAAACTAATCTTTTTTTAATATGAAAGTATACATCAAGTAAATGAATCTGAGGTTTTCCTCTTTTCATGATGTTCTATGATTGCGCTGTTTTTCAACTGAACACTAAGAATCGGTCAATTGGAAGAATGATTTCAATCCTTGTTTATTTTTTGATGTTATAGGACACTAAATGAAGTGCAAAAGATGGCAAAAAAAGTGTTTTTATATTTTCCGCTTGACACATTATCTATATTTGTTATTAACTTATCAAAGCTGAAGCACGATTTATTTATTAACTCGTTGCAGTCTTTTCATTTTATAGATCACTTTAATATGCACTGAATATCTCTGCTCATATCGCCGTAGACTGAGAAAGAAGGAAGTCTTTAATTTACTTGATATTTACGTTTTGCTTCAATAATTTAGAATATCAGAAGATTGGTTAAGTAACAAGCGTTTGCCTTTGTGTGATAACTAAGAGTTTAAGCTGAAAAACATGTTGTGACAAAATAACAAATTATAAGAAAGGGTTATTTAAAATTTTAGCAAATTAACCTATTTTCAGAACATATGAAAGAATTTTTTCCTTGTTTCTGATTGGTAATGCTGTGCTGAAAACATTTCTACTACTGACTGGTTTTTAAACCTCTGAATTTGAAAAAGAAAAATACACTGAGTAAGGCTTGTTCCAGAAAATTTTGCACATATTTTCCTGGTGAATAACACAGACAATTTTCAGATAAGACAATTTCTTTTTTCATACCTAAGATTACACACTTTTTTATAAGAGTATAAGTGATATACAGAAAACATAATGTCGATTCCAGTTACTGAAATTAGTTAAATTTAATTAGTGAATTAATATTTGAAAAAGAGGTATTAACATCAAGGGTTATCCGCTACAAAATTTAAAAAATGTATTTGAACTTGAGTGGATGAATAAAAAGTATTTTATCAACGATTGTAAATATTAATAAAATATATAAATATATATATGGGAGACGTTTAACTAATAGTAGGAAATGAAAAAATAATATATATATATTTGGGACATATTTTTATGTGTATGACTAATGATGAATGTATTAAATGTTTTTGAGAAAATAGTCGCATCTTCTGCTTGATAGTGCGCATCAACTTTTGAGTTTTAAACATTTTTGCTCGCGTGCAATAGACATGTTTTGAAAATTTTTAAAGTTTCAAGAAATTTCCCAACTTTACCAAGTATCTCTTAGGCAAGATCTCAACAACATTCAATAAACGTAACTCAGGCGTATTAGGAGGATTGAATTTCTTATCACTAAATTCGGCTCTTTTTGGAGAAAACCAATCTCTTGCCAATTTGGAATAACGTGAAGTGGCTAAATCATCGCAGAAGTGTATAGAACTTTTGTGCTGTTATCGAAATGGCAAGATATGTTTCTATAAGCATTTATTGACTTATACATACACAGTGGAATTTATTGTACTTTCGAGGAAGAAAGATGAGGGGCTATTACCACTTTGACAAATTTCTGGGAAAGACGAGAACTTTGTGGGCAAATTTTTCAATGAGAATCCTGTTTATAGAATCTGGAAAGTCATTCTTACTCTCAGTACTAAAGTAATGAGGTCCAATAATTGTGAAAAAATTACTTTTGCCATCACATTACAACATTTTTTTTTGTTGTTTTCGAACCAAGCATGCAAAATCTTGGGTCTTACTTATTTCTGTTTCTATGTTATTTTATTCATAAAGATTTTATAGCAAAAGAATAATAACATAAATTATTTACGGTCCAAATTTTTCATCAGACAGATTAGGATTCAATGCCGCCTGCCTTGTCTAGTGGTCAGAGAAGTCTGACTGTGACAGGAAGGTCCGGGTTCGAATCCCGGCTTGGGCATGGACGTACTTTCTCTCTCCTGTCCTTGTCCTTTCTTTGTGTGAATATGTTATGCTGTGAATGGTTGCCTACCCTATAAACGGGTCCTTATGGCATGTGTGTTCTGTCGAAGTTTCAGACTCCACACCAAATTATGGTACAGTTGGAAAAGTGAAGCAGTATACCCCAAATTGCCAGCCTAGCTGGCACACGACAACAACAATATTAGGATTCAATAAAATATACTACTCAAAATTGCTTTGTAAGACTGGAAAATTTTCTGTGACAAAACTAAGCTGTGCTCACATAGCCATAGATTGAAAAATAAGATTTGCATCAACTTTTATACTTAATTCGAATATCTTTTAATTACCTTCAATTGAATCGTTGAGTCCAAAGCCAGTTATCTCCACTTTTTTTACCAAAGAGGGTGACTGGTTTTTGAGCTCATCGATTTTATTTATTTTCAGCTAATTTTTTTTGCCTGAACAACAAAGAGTAAAATCCGCAAAACACATTATTATAGGCACTCAACAAACTACAAAAATAAATTATTTTATGTACACGCCACTCACAAAATTGTAAACGAACAAAGACTCTTCACAAAGAAAACGTGTTTCGACAACGTTTAATTTTAGCAAATGTAACCTCTTATTTTTTCAATCGCTTTTCAGGACAATTCGTTCGAATAAGGATGACAACAATTATGAGGACTACAGGCGTCCCTCGTGTAACATGGTTAATTCGTTCCGTGTAGTATCGAAACCGTGTTATACGAGACTCTTCTAAAAATAACTTTTTAACTTATTTTTTAACCTAAATAATCATGTACATAGTAAAAATCATGTCAATATGTACCGTGTTGTATCGAAACCGTGTTATACGAGACTTAGAAATAATATAAATCACGGGATGTGTACCGTGTTGTATCGAAAACATGTTTCATAAAAACAAAGTAAAGTATTAGAGTTATTGTCGAAAATTAACAGAATGGATTAAACAAAATGGAATTCCATCTTTTCTAAATATAGCATTTGTGTTGTATCAAAGCCATTAAGTATTAAATTCAAGTTTCGTACCGGGGTGTAATATCGAAGCCGTGTTAAAATAATTGCAAATTTGGTACCGTGTAATATCGAAACCGTGTTGTACAAATACCGTGTTATACGAAAGACGCCTGTACATCACTAATTTTCTTTAAATACAGATTGTCCCAATAAATATTTTCCCTCTCTGTGAATGACCATAAGATACACAATTACTATTTTACAGAAAATTTTCAAATATGAAAAAAAAAGTGACCCAATGTAGAAACAAGCAATTTAGTAAAATGTTCAAATTATTGGCCATTGCGGTACAGCGCAGCTGATAATGATGACCAATAGAATCCAAAACGTTTCTTATCACTTTGGTATCTGGGCACTTATCCCAATCATTGCTCTCAACTCATCGACTGTAGCTGGTTTGAGCTGTAAACATTGGGCTTGACATGCCCCCATGGAAAAAAATACACTGTAAAAAAATCCGTAAAATTTACGGTTTTTTACCGGCAACTGGGTTGGTTGTGCAAAACCGTAAAAGTTGCGGAGAATACCCGTCAACATAACGGTCTTTTACCATACAAGGACAAATTTACGGTTTTAAACCGTTCATAGCTGAAGCGTAGAACGGGGAAAAACCGTTTTGTCAACGAAACAGGTTTAAACCGTTAAATCTACGGGAAAAACCAGTTGAAATTACGGGTATTTTTTACAGTCAATTTAGAGTCAAATCTAGAGACATTGGGAGTGGATGGGAATTGATCGTCCTATTCAATTTTTTCTTGGGGAAACTCAAAAATCAATTTTACTGTCAGGCTAACCTTTGTTAAGAGTGTGCACAAATCTAGGAATAAAACTTTTCCATTGGACAAGCTTCAAAACGCGATAGACGCTCGACTGTTTCACGAGCCGCTTGCCGTGCAGATTTTCTAGCAGATTAAGGAGCATTTCAATGATTTTTCTTTCAGTTTTCAGGCTGTGGATGACCGTAATCATCCGAAATGGCTCTGATTGACATTCCCAACAGTTTCTTTCTCCTTAAACTTAGTTAGCAAACGAGTCATTCTGAGTTTCGATGCTATCTTTCGTTAAAACTCCTTTCTAAATGGTTTTGTACTTCCCGTATGTTCTCTTTTTTCCATTAGCAGTTAAAAACTAATTTTCTGCACTCAAAATTTAGTTTGACTTCAACCATTATTTTTAACCGTCCCACATGAGAAAAGGGACAAAAAGTGTCGTAGTTATGAAGATGGTTTTTTCGGGGGGGGGGGGATACTGTGTAGTATATATTCATACCTTTGTTCGATGAATAAGGGAAGAAAAGGCTTTGTGACACATTTTTTTTTTTTTAAATATGAGAAAGGCTTTTTTTTATCTTCTTGACTAGTGTTTTGAAACTTTTTTTCTGCTCTTCTGATTATTTATGCTGTTTTAAAAGCTCTTCTACTATTGACTGGCCTTCTAAGCCGTTGGATTTGAATAAACATTTGTCTCGCTCCACTGTGACTTATGTCTGCTTGCAAGAAGCTCAAAATGTTTCTGCACAAAAAAAAGGGGTCTTTATGATTCTAAAATAAGTTTATCCACCCTGTTTAGCAATTTTGTGCCGCATAACGTTGTTTTTTTTACCTTAAATTTCGTTAGTTTCAGGCTATTTTAAAGGCTGTAGTCGAGATACTGTTACAGAATTTGAAAGCATTCCTTCCTAAAAAATCCGGACTCGGTTCATGTAGCATTTTAGCTTGAAAAAGATATTTTAATAGTTTATGCATAAATTTTGTTTCGGGGAGTTAGTTAGGAAAGTTATTAAGTTTTTTTTTTTTCAAACATTAAGCTTCAAAATTTGAAACATTATACTAGATAGCGCAAATATGATATATAGTTGTCAATTTGATAATTTTTTTTTCAAAGTCAGCTTTGTTATTAAAGCCATGAAGAATTACATACATTTTCTATTGTTAATTATCATTAGAAATTTTTTTTGAACTAAAGAAATTAATGTAATTTCTTGATATTTCTCCTCGCAATACAAAAGAATTCAGCATGCTAATTTGCATGCATTGACATTTCCAGTATAACTCTTATGACACTTTCACGAGAGAACGCTTCTGGGAATAAGCCGCGTGAGTTTTGCTAGAACTCGATAAGTGTATGGTAAATCGACGCAATGTCAAACATTTGTAATCCAAATGTTACTGGTCGGCTAATCCGAAGGAGGACCGTTCACAAATAATGTCACGCTTTGAGGGGAAGGGGGGGGGGGGGGGCTCATGAAAGGGTGATAGTTTTTGGCAACGGAGAGGGTGCAGGGAACAGGAAGTACGACATCACAATTTTGTTTGTGGTCGCACAAAAGTGTGACACTCTGTGACAACGGAAAAAGAGGAGAAACAGGAAAAACAGCACTTTTTTTGAGTGTGTTTGATAAAGGTTTCATAAAAGAGTGTGACTGTTTGTGACAACAGAGAGGAAGGGGGAGAACAGGAAAAACGAACTGATTTTTTTTTTTTTTGAGTGTCGTACAAAAGTGGAATAAATAAGTGCATCGTAACGAAATGTGACAGTTTATGACAACGGAGTGGGAGGGGGTAAATGTTTTTTCGCGTGTCGTACGAAAGTGTGATAAGAAAAGTATGACAGTTTGGGACAATGGAGAGGGAGGGGACAACAAGAAGTACGACAGCACTATTTGTTTTTAATGAAAATACCTTGATGAAAGTATCGTGACATGTGACAAAAGGAGGGAAGGAGAGGGGGTATAGTGAAGTGTGACACGTTGTGACAAAGGAAGGATGGGGTCAAAAATGCTGAAAAAAGGGTGACATCATTTATGGACAGCATCAAATCTTTGCCCCAAAAAGTATGGAAAATTCAATTTATAGTGGTATGCGAAAAACCAGGTGTGGCGAAAAGGAAGTTAACGTGCGTTTTATTGAATGCGTATTGTATAACTTTGACAGTATGTGCGTCCAGTGACATTGCACAAAACTACACAGTATATCGCTACATTTTTGCTTTAATTTAAAGGTTCTTGGAAAGATAAATCAACAAGTAAAAAAAAACCACTGGAAATTTTATTCTGAAATGCTGCCATTACAATGGCAAAAATGAAAGCTATCAAATAAATCCCATGAAACACCGTAGCCACTACGGTAAACATGTTTTTCATTACAAATACGATAAAATCGATATGACAAAATCCGAACATATGTCTCAATACCAAGTTTTTGAAACAGAATTATCTCTAACTCTGAAATTAAATAACTTCGGACTATGATCTAACCGGTTTAGAGATCTAACCGGTTTTTTTTTTTTATGTACTCTCGGATGAATGTACGGGAATATTTAGGCAAAATCTACAAATATCTATTAAGTTCGAAAATCGGCAAATGTCGCCAAGTTTGAAATTTACTGTTTTTTGCCAAATTTGATGTCAACTCAGGATTGGTTATAAGTGTAATAGTCCTTTTATCGAAGAAATTATCAAAATGATTAATTACGTGTTAATCTTCATTTTGTCTTTTTCTTTCTTTATTTTTTACTTCATAGAAGTGTAAAATGAATAATTTAAAATTACTGTTTCTTTAAATTTAAGAAGGTAGTCAAACGTATTGCTCATAGCTGGTCAAAAAAAAAAAAAAAAAAAAAAAAAAAAAAAAACATAAATAACTAATAAATAAATTAGCTCAAAAATATTCGCAACTGTTTCTGCAACACAAGTAATGTACTTGACAAAAATTCATTGATGGGAAAGTTAAAGTTTTAGAAATCATTTTTTCAAGCCGAAACTAAGCCGAAGTAGGTCGTTAAAAATATTTCAATTAAAGTTGCGAGAGATTTCCTTGTCTTTTTACACTATAATTTTATTTTGAAAACCAATGTAGAGCACGTTTTGTATTTTTTAACAAACAATAATGATATTTCTAAATTTGCGCAAACTATTTGAAGGTCGTGTGACTAAGAATGCACGTACCTTTAAAGCGAAAAGCTTACTAGTTGAAAAAAAAAAAGAAGATTGTTTTTCAATTTCAAAATTCTGAAACACATTATTTGCAAAAACCTTAGAATAAAAAGCTATTTTGTTTTGATTTTTAAAGACAATAGTACACGAAAATGACAAAAACTTATGCAACTTATTCTTGCAGACACTTTATCTGGTTGCTCAATTTTTGATTCAATTTGGATTTTCTCATTTTGTGTATTGTGAGGAACACATTCAATTTGTTCATTTGATGAACTGACGCAATATCTTTGACTGAAAATTGATTCGCTCAAAATGTGTCGTTATCTTTAGTTGCTATGAGGATCTTCGATGCGAACGGTCCAGTTTTATAGAAGCCTCTCTAAAATTTTACTAGTTGTCGTTCTCAGTAGTACAATGATGAAGAAAGGAAAATTTATCATTGATTGGCATTCTGAGGAATCTTCACCTTTAGTAAGTTACGGTACATTTTCTAGATTGTCTCTGCTTTTTTTTTTTTTTTCGGATTGAACAGTGTCATTTATGAACTATTTTACTCATTTAATTCCAGCATCCGAGTATTGCTTTACCACCATTTGCACTTGTGCGGAGCTGTAGATGTAGTCTTTATTTATTTATTGGTTTTTCCGTGAATTACTTCGAAATTTAGTATTCAAGTTTTAAGTTATTGTCATTGAAGCTACTAAGTTAATTTTCTTTCTTCATAGAAGATTAAGCAGCGAAGTGTTGTGTGATTAAGTCTTCAACTAGTGTCGTGTTAGATGTTTTGTTACATTAATTTCTAAATGATTTATTTAAGTTGTAGTAAGTTGTAGTAAGTTAAGTTGTTGTAAGTAAGTAATTATTCTAAGTTGAAGTTCTTGTAAATAAAAAAAGGAGAGAGAGACAAATAGAACTTTTAAGGAACTTTTAGGATTATTTATTGGTTCCTTAAAAGCATTGTGTTTAACCGCTGTCATTTGTTTAAAATAGTTTATTTATTCACTAGTAACGGGCACAAAAATGTTAAAATAGATTAGTAAATAAAAAAAAAAATATGTTTTTTAAAATTTTGTTATATATTTTATTTTTTTAACGTAAGAGATTAAAACTTTTTAAAATAAACTATATTTTTAACTTAGCTTAATACTTATAGTAATGCATTAATTGCCAAGAACTGTACTGCATTTAAGCTTATGCATACTTTTTGAAAGTATAAAACTAAAAAGAAAGGTAGCAAAATAAACAGAAGTATTTTCTTATTTAGCTTGTTCTGCGCTGAATCATTATTACCTTTACAGTTTAAGTTATTTTTGCATAATGTTCAAAAAAAAAAAAAAAAAAAAGATAAAAAACAGGAAATAAACTTTAAATAAGGCGTATGTATCATAAAAATATCGTTTGAAAATTCCAAAAATAGATTAAATAATGAAAAAAATGCTTTTATTTTTTGAAAAAACTGAAGGTAAGCAGTAGCGTACTTAGACTTTGGTGCGCCTCCTCGCATGATTTATAAGTGCCCCCCCCCCACTTCATAAGATTTTTTTAATATATAATTTAAATATAGGGTAATTTTTTCAAAGCGTGCGCCTTTACACTTCTTGCGCCCCCCCCCCCGGCGCCACGGGGATTGCGGGGGTGATATGTACGCAACTGAAGGTAAGGTTTTGAGGTGGGAAAAATTGCGCTTTCATAACTGTCTGTTCGATCCCTCTCCTAAATACCTGTCAAAAGATAAGTCCAATTCGAACACATAATTTTTTGTTTCATTTTGAAGGGTAAAAAAAAATTAGTGTTTACGGGAAAATTTTGGGATTATAAAGTTCTTGAACTGAAAGATTGCTTCAAGCAAGCTTTATTAAAAACAGCTTTTGACGAATAAATCGGGGGAAAAAAGTCATGTGTCTACATTAAGGTTAAAGTTTTTTACGAGTCGTCAAAATTTAGGTTATTTTTGAACAATTCAAAAAAATTAAAGAAATATCACCTACTGAAGAAAATCAAACTTTATTGTCTACGAAAACAGGAGCACTAAAATCTATACTTTAGTACTAAAAAAAGAAAATCACACGAGTTCCTAATACGTTCTTAGTTTTTGACAAGGATTAAAAATTAAAAGGAAAAATTCTAAGATAAAATTTTTAGTTCAAAAATTGCTTTGCATATTTATTTATTTATGACAACAAAAAAAAAAATGCATTACATTTTTAGAATGAATGTAATTTTTTAAAGTGTTTTCGTTAAAAATTAGATTTATGGTAAAGAAATAGCTCCTTAACTCCGCTTTTTTTCTGTTTTGCCTGTTGAAACTTGAATTTTATTTAAGACAAATAATCGTTATGAGACGTAATTCGCGTTTATTGATTTTTTTCCACTTACATAGGGTAACGCACGTAGATATTGCGCAGGTAGAGAGAGTGCGCAAACTAAGGATTGCGGTTCGGACGGTAAGAGTTCGGTAAGTGTGTAGAGGCTTCATCTAGTAGTACAAGAGCAATATTTGAGGATATAGATAAAAGTACATGTTAGTTGGTCAGAGAGTCTACGATAAAATATCGTAACTTTGCATTGTTTGACCATGCTAAATGCTTGAACTTTCGTACCTCTTTCTCTTCATTTCGTACACTAGTAATACAGTAAAATAAAATTAACTTAAGCGATTTCCCATGAAGCTACTTCCCTAGACGAATATTTTAAATGCCAGTACTTCTTTTTATCAGCGGCCTTGTTTAAATAAAAGACCACGCAATCTCTCCGAAATAGAAGTGCTCGCCCATCAGCTACTTAGGAGAGATTGCAAGTTGTTCTCATTAGTTTGCATGGATGTGACAGGACTTCCATCTGCAAAGCGTGTGGAAGATGTCTTCCTTTACTCTATAAAACTTGTTTAATTAAGCGACGTTTCTAAAAATTTTGGCAGAAGGGCTCATATTCCGATAGCATGGGCACACATGAGGGCAATTAATTTATGCTCACAGAAACATGCATACTGTCCGTTCTCGAAAGCAAAGACTAGCTCTTGGGATAGAATCTATTTTAAAAAGAGGCGAACGATTGAGGATGGGCACTTTCCGCTTGCATTTTGCACCTTTTACTTCCAGGTTTGTCCCCCTATTTTTATAAAATCAGAGCAGACTTGACGCAAGCGCAAATTGGCCGAAGGTCTCAGCTTTGCTTTTTCTATTGCAACGAATCTATTTATTTTTTAATTACTCTATCGCAGTTTTTCCTGGTCAGCCCACTATAATGCATTGATACCCTAGCTGCTCGTTCTCCAGATCTATCCCCAAATGAAGAACTAGTCAGTTGAAGAACATCTGACTCGGCGCAGGCTGAACTGACACTCTACATCTCCAACAGTACTTCAAAAGCCTCTCTCCCCCAATGCCGCGGCATGTAACAATGGTTAATGACAGATTTTCATGACTTCTTCATTTGAAAAGAGGCTTAAATTTCAGAAAATTATCATTGGTGTTTTGTAGAATGTCCGAAATAAAAATTTGTGTTCTGATACACCTTGTTCTGCTTGTTGTAGCATTTTAGATGACCGATAATGTAATCATGTCCTTAAAGTCTTTTACTGATTTGTGAAATTATTTTTCCACTACTTTGTGTGCTCGAAATAATTATATTTTGCATACTGTTGATAGTTCGTAGTGTCGTTTAAATATGTGGGAATCATTAATCAACACCACTGTGTTGTAATAAAAGATTTGAAATCGGAATTTATTTCACAACTTTAAAGGAGCAAGCTTTCGAACAAAAGCTGGTGTTTATATTTCTCGCACTTTCTCGACAATTCCTCTTGCCGTGTTAGTTCCAACTAGTTTTTGTATTGCAACTTACAAACGCATTCTGCATTTATATGAGGAATTGTCAAATAAAAAAAAAATAATTTGGTACGGGATTTTAAAAAATGAGTGGTTTTTTTTTCTGCTAATAAATTTCTATTGGTGTTTTTTTTTTTTTTTTTTTTTTTACATGAAACTAGAAATATCCTCTTATATAATTTTAATAGAAACAAGTGATTTATTTTCTCCCCCCCCCATAGTAATTTTCCTAGCATTTAAATTGGCGTTAAATGATGAAAATAATCATCTTTGAAACGTGGTAGATGTGATCAAAAAGGGAAAAACCTTCTAATAAGTGGTATAAAAATTAATCTAAATTAACTCCAACTTAAAATTAATTAAGTTTAATTAGCGAGTTAATATTTTAAACTATTAACATCAAGTGTCATCCACAAGTTTAAAAAAAATGTATTTGAAACTATAAGTGGGTGAATGAAAAGTATTTTATTAACGATGGAAAATTTGAACGAGATGTATAAAAACGTACATGGAGAGTGTGAACTAATAAAAGGAATTGGAAAAACGATAAATTTCAGCTAAAATGCTTTTATTGTTTTTAAAATTAATTCGAAATGTATTTTTGTATGACTTTGTTTGCCTTTTGCTCCGTCTCATTTAGGTCTAATCTCCATTTAAAAAGAATGGAAAATGTGTACTTTCAAATAAGGAAAATTTTATAATAAGATATTAGCTTCGTGGCAATTTTAGAGCTCAAAATATTATGACTTCAATTTCTTTAGAAAATGAAATGAAAAGATTTTATTTAACATTACAAACTTAAATAGATGTAATTTTGAAAACGCTGGATTGGTTGGTAGTTTTGGTATACTTTGAAAAAAGTTTGGAAAATATTTTCTCAAACAGTTTTTTTTTTCATCTAAAATGCATGTAAAATTAAATTTAAAAAATAAACTACCTCCGTCTTTGTATGTATCCTAGTATAATCTCAGTAGGTCATTGTTAGGGCTGATAGTGAAAACATTAGTTATTTATCATTTATTAATGCCACACAGAAGATTTCTTCGCACGTAAATGTATTCATTGAACGCATCGGTTCCGTTACAAGAAACAACACAATCCTGTTTACTCATTAACATCATGTTGTCGATTAATTTTCATTAGTCCCTGGTACATGATATTTCCAGGGAATTCCTTGCCCAAAAAAAGAACTTTCAAAGCTAACTTTGATTGAGTTCTTTTTCTTGCTACTGTGTCTTTTCTCTAAGGGTTACGTCCACTTTGATCTGTTTTACAATCCCGCGCAGAATCCTTGAGTAAGAGTGGGTGTATGTCAGTCATGTCTGCTACATGATTAAACGAGTCAGTTTTCTTTTTAACTGCTCGGAAATAAATGAGTTGCAGCAATGGAGATTTATTTGTTTGCCGCAATGCTGGTGAAAACCGAGTCTACTACTTGGAGGTTTTATTTGCCTTTAGAAAAGAAAGCTTTTTTTAGCAAAATCAGACGCATTTTTGTGTGGTATCTTCCTTTTAGCTGCTACGATAAGCGCTCAATCTCACATGCTTTGCATTAAGATTTTTTTTTTTGGTTCATGCAGGAAGGAAGGGGTGCAATCTTGCTACAGAGAGAGAGAGAGAGTGAGGATTTACCGAAAATTATATATTTTTAAAGAGAAACTGCCTTGTATTACGCAGAAAAATAAAATTGACATTCACGAAGCGAATTACATGTATAGTCAAAACTCCAGTAAAACGGCAAAAACTTAACATAATACAAATAATATGATTATTCTTCTTATACTGCGTTTAAACTTTATACAGAAAAATAACTAATTTTAAAATTATTTTAAACTTCAGTTTTTAATTTAATGAAGATATTTTTTCTTTTCACTTAATGTAAGTATTACTCTAAACTGTTTACCAATAATTTATTTAAGAAAAAATAAGTAAAAAATAAATAAATATTTTATAATAATAATTAACAAATTTACAAATTGATTGTAGAAAAAATTTAATACAGGATAGGGCAGCATAACTTCCGTTTTACAAAACATAATAATACCCATTGTATGAATCAGAAAATCTTTATTTCCTTTTTATAATTTAGGCCCTGATCTAATGTTTTGTTTCTCTTAGTTTTGAAGATCAAATCAAGTAGATGACGTCCCTCATTTTCCATACACTGAGTAAACCGATTTCTGGCGTCTTAATGACTATTGCTAGCATAGCAGGTGTAATGTTGGCAATTTTTGCCTGGATGTTGGTTTTCAAATATTGCAGGGTTCTTGGATGGTTCACATAAACGCGGGGCCCTACAAGATTTGAAAACCAACATCAAGGAAAAAATTGCCAACAAACACCAGAAATCGATTTACTCAGTGTATGGAAAATAGGGGACGTCAGCTAAATGATTTGATCTTCAAAACTAAGTAAAACAAAACTGTAGGTAAGCGCCTACATTTAAAAAACAAAGATTTTATGATTCATGCAATGGGTTTTATTTAGTTTTGAAAAAAAGTTACGCTGCCCCTCCCATTACCATACGAAGAGGATACAGGAACTATTCACATGTACCCCTAGATGTTGTCTGCGCAAGTGATCATCTTCCTTAGAACTAACTTGCAAAAATAAAGATTGCTTAATTTAATTAAAAAAAAAATCATAAATTTTCTTGCATGTTCAATGGTTTGCAATACTTAAGTTTAGTTTATTAGTTGGTTTTAAATGTGCTTTTACGTGAAGAAGATTTTGATAAAATACTTCCAACACCTGCTTAAACAAAGAAGTTGTCACCCCAGAAACAAACTGGCTCAACGCTTTAAAAGTTTCGCCAGGAAGAACTAGTTCTGCCGTTCCTTGAGAATTTTTCGAGGTTTTTTGCTTAACGTTATCCTAGTAAAACATACCATATTCACATTGTGCACTCCTTTCCCTAAAATAAATTAACTACTATCATATTTTCTACATTAATGCTCTATAAGAATTACTTGATCGTAAAAGATCAATTTTCTGATTTTAGCTGAATGAAAATTCTTTCTGGACAATTTATTTTACAGAACTGTACATTTTACTTGGTTAAGTCGAATAAAAATTTTTAACACTTTTTTAAAATGAAAAACTATCTTGTCTTTATTTCTCTTCTTTTAAGAAAAATGAAGAAACAAAATCCGTCTTCTTAATTTAGTACATAAAGAACTAATTTTTATTTCATATGCTTATTAAAAGTAAGGTATAAATATATCTTTTTGAACTAACCTTAAGTCTACTCTTGCGGGTAATATTTTAAGAGGTAATATTTAAGTTTTGAAACAGGTTGAGGAAAAATGTTTTTAATTAGAAGGAAGAAGTATTTAAACAGGGTAAGAAGTGAAGATTTTAGTAAAAAATGTTATATTTTGAAATAGCTATGTGGAATTAGTAATGAATACTTTGCTTAGCTCAGAATTGTTGTGGAGTTTTAGTTTTACCAAAAGAAATGCCACAATGAACAGGAAGAAAGAAGTTAAAAAAAAAGAAAGATTATACTTACCGAAACTTTAAAAAGTAAAAAGGAAAGGGTGAACCTAAACCACAGAGAGAAAAAATATGTTCAGTTGAGTGAAAGGGGGAAAAAATGCTTTACTGATTTAAGTAGAAACAAAAAGGTTTCTCTTTTACGAAGCAAATTACAATGTGGACTGTATTTTGTTTTATAAGGCATTAAGTGGTTTTATATAACCAAACTAAAAGAAAATTTGTTTAATTAAAGATAATTACTGTGCTCTGTAAGAGAAACATTATTTTTTATAGCGTTTGTAAAGGAAAATCCCAGCTTCTCGTATACATAAACCAACAAAAAACTCATTTTCTTCTGTTCTATAGAAAAACAAATGTATTTTAAATGTAATGTAAATGCAAAATAAGAAGGTCGTTTTTTTTTTATTGCATTCCATTTATATGGGCAAGCAGAATAAATAAAATATTTTTTTTAATGAACCAAAAAAAGTAATTACATCATTATACATATATATAGATTGTTTGCACTTAAATAAATAGATATAATGCTTATTTAATCCTTAAAGTAGAAATATTTTTGCTCATGGGCTTTTGAAATAAAAGGTCGAAATTATGAGATTATTAAG